>NW_021703777.1:11168705-11283501 GCF_005190385.1 Monodon monoceros
ACGCAAGCTTTAAATGATACATTAAACAAGATGGACTTAATTGATATTTATAGGACATTCCATCCAAAAACAACAGAATACACATTCTTCTCAAGTGCTCCTGGAACATTCTCCAGGATAGATCATATCTTGGGTCACAAATCAAGCCTTGGTAAATTTAAGAAAATTGAAATCGTATCAAGTATCTTTTCCAACCACAATGTTATGAGACTAGATATAAATTACAGGAAAAAAACTGTAAAAATACAAACAATGGAGGCTAAACAATGCGCTACTAAATAACCAAGAGATCACAGAAGAAATCAAAGAGGAAATCAAAAAATACCTAGAAACAAATGACAATGAAAACATGACGGCCCCAAACCTATGGGATGCAGCATAAGACAGAAGTTTACCGCAATACAATCCTACCTCAAGCAACAAGAAACATCTCAAATAAACAACCTAACCTTACACCTAAAGTAATTAGAGAAAGAAGAACAAAAATACCCCAAAGTTAGCAGAAGGAAAGAAATAATAAAGATCAGGTCAGAAAGAAATGAAGGAAAAATTGCAAAGATCAATAAAACTAAAAGCTGGTTCTTTGAGACGATAAACAAAATTGATAAACCATTAGCCAGACTCATCAAGAAAAAAGGGAGAAGACTCAAAACATCAGAATTAGAAATGAAAAAGGAGAAGAAACAAATGACACTGCAGAAATACAAAGGATCATGAGAGATTACTACAAGCAACTCTATGCCAATAAAATGGACAACCTGGAATAAATCAACAAATTCTTAGAAAAGCATAACCTTCTGAGACTGAACCAGGAAGAAATGGAAAATATAAACAGACCAATCACAAGCACTGAAATTGAAACTGTGATTAAAAATCTTCCAACCAAAAGCCCAGGACCAGATGGCTTCACAGGTGAATTCTATCAAACATTTAGAGAAGAGCTAACATCTATCCTTCTCAAACTCTTCCAAAATATAGCAGAGGGTGGGACACTCCCAAACTCATTCTACGAGTCCACCATCACCCTGATACCAAAACCAAAGATGTCACAAAAAAAGAAAACTACAGGCCAATATCACTGATGAACATAGATGCGAAAATCCTCAGCAAAATACTAGCAAACAGGATCCAACAGCACATTAAAAGGATCATACACCATGATCAGATGGAGTTTATCCCAGGAATTCAAGGATTCTTCAATATACACAAATCAATTAATGTGATACACCATATTAAAAAACTGAAGGATTAAAACCATATGGTAATCTGAATAGATACACAAAAAGCTTTTGCCAAAATTCAACACCCATTTATGATAAAAACTCTCCAGAAAGTAGGCACAGAGGGAACTTACCTCAACAAAATAAAGGCCATATATGACAAACCCACAGCCAACATCGTCCTCAATGGTGAAAAACTGAAACCATTTCCTTCAAAATCAGGAACAAGGCAAGGATGCCCACTCTGAGCACTCTTATTCAACATAGTTTTGGAAGTTTTTGCCACAGCAATCAGAGAAGAAAAAGAAAAGAATCCGAATCAGAAAAGAAGTAAAACTGTCACTGTTTGCAGATGACATGATACTATACATAGAGAATCCTAAAGATGCCACCCGAAAACTACTAGAGCTAATCAATGAATCTGGTAAAGTAGGAGGATACAAAATTAATGCACAGAAATCTCTTGCATTCCTATACACTAATGATGAAAAATCTGAAAGAGAAATTAAGGAAACACTCCTATTTACCATTGCAACAAAAAGAATAAAATACCTAGGAGTAAACCTACCTAAGAAGACAAAAGACCTGTGTGCATAAAACTATAAGACACTGATGAAAGAAATTAAACATGATACAAACATATGGAGAGATATACTTTGTTCTTGGATTAGAGGAATCAACATTGTGAAAGTGACTTTGCTACCCAAAACAAACTACAGATTCAATGCAATCCCTATCAAACTACCACTGGCATTTTTCACAGAACTAGAACAAAAAATTTTACAATTTGTATGGAAACACAAAAGACCCCGAATAGACAGAGCAATCTTGATAGAGAAAAAGGGAGCTGGAGGAATCAGGCTCCCTGACTTCAGACTATGCTACAAAGCTACAGTGATCAAGATAGTATGGTACTGGCACAGAAACAGAAATATAGATCAATGGAACAGGATCGAAAGCCCAGAGATAAACCCATGCACATATGGTCACCTTATTTTTGATAAAGGAGGCAAGAATATACAATGGAGAAAAGCAGCCTCTTCAATGCATGGTGCTGGAACAACTGGACAGCTACATGTAAAAGAATGCAATTAGAACACTTGCTAACACCATACACAAAAATAAACTCAAAATGTATTGAAGACCTAAATGTAATGCCAGACACTATGAAACTCTTAGAGGAAAACATAGGCAGAACACTCTATGACATAAATCAGAGCAAGATCCTTTTTGACCCACCTCCTAGAGATATGGAAATAAAAACAAACATAAACAAATGGGACCTAATGAAACTCGAAAACTTTTGCACAGCAAAGGGAGCCATAAAGAAGACTAAGGGACATCCCTCAGAATGGGAGAAAACATTTGCAAATGAAGCAACTGACAAAGGATTAACCTCCAAAATATACAAGCAGCTCATGCAGCTCAATATCAAAAAAAACAAACAACCCAATCCAAAAATGGGTAGAAGACCTAAATAGACATTTATCCAAAGAAGATATACAGATTGCCAACAAATACATGAAAGAATGGTCAACATCACTAATTATCAGAGAAATGCAAATCAAAACTACAATGAGGTATCACCTCACACCAGTCCGAATGGCCATTATCAAAAAAATCTACAAACTGTAAATGCTGGAGAGGGTGTGGAGAAAAGGGAACCCTCTTGCACTGTTGGTGGGAATGTAAATTGATATAGCCACTATGGGGAACAGTATGGAAGTTCCTTAAACTAAAAAGGGAACTACCATATGACCCAGCAATCCCACTACTTGGCATACACGCTGAGAAAACCATAATTGAAAAAGAGTCATTTACACAATGTTCATTGCAGCACTATTTAGAATAGTCAGGACATGGAAGCAACCTAGGTGCCCATCAACAGATCAGTGGATAAAGAAGATGTGGCACATATATACAATGGAATATTACTCAGCCATAAAATGAAATGGAATTGACTTATTTGTAGTGAGGTGGATGGACTTAGAGTCTGTCATACAGAGTGAAGTAAGTCAGGAAGAGAAAAACAAATACTGTATGCTAACATGTATATATAGAATTAAAAAAAAAAAGAAATGATTCTGATGAACCCAGGGGCAGGACAGAAATAAAGCCACAGATGTCAAGAATGGACTTGAGGACATGGGGAGGGGGAAGGGTAAGCTGGTATGAAGTGAGAGAGTGGCATTGACATATGTACACTACCAAATGTAAAATAGATAAGTAGTGGGAAGCAGCTGCATAGCACAGGGAGATCAGTCAGTGGTTTGTGACCATCTAGAGGGCTAGGATAGGGAGGTGGTAGGGAGATGCAAGAGGGAGGGGATATGGGGTTATATGTATACATATAGCTGATTTTCTCTGTTACACAGCAGAAACTAACGCACCATTGTAAATCAATTATACTCCAATAAAGGTGTTAAAAAAAATCCTCGGGCTTCCCTTGTGGCTCAGTGGTTGAGAGTCTGCCTGCTGATGCAGGGGACGTGGGTTCGTGCCCTGGTCCGGGAAGATCCCACATGCCACGGAGCGGCTGCGCCCGTGAGCCATGGCCGCTGAGCCTGCGCATCCGGAGCCTGTGCTCCACAACGGGAGAGGCCACAACAGTGAGAGGCCCGCGTACCGCAAAAAAAAAAAAAAAAAAAATCCTCAATAAAATTTAGCAAATTGATTTATACAATGTATAAAAAGAATTGTACACCACAGCCTAGTGAGATTCATCCCAGTTATGCAAGCCTTATTCAACATTGAAAAATCAATTAATGTAATCCATGAAAACAGTAGGCTAAAAAGAAAAAATAGAAGAACATATCAATAGATATGGAAGAAAGTTTTGAAAAAAATTCAACTCACTTATGATGAAAATTCTCAATAATCTGGGAGCAGAAGGGAACTTCCTCAATTTCATAAAGAATATCTGCAAAAAACCCACAGTTCACATCATACATAATGGTGAGAACTTGAACTTTCCCACTAAGATCAGGTAGAAGGTGAGGATGTCCTCTCCCACCATTCCTTTTCAACATCGTACATGAAGCAGTAGCTAGTGCAATAAAAGAAGAAAAGGAAATAAAAGGCATATAGATTGTAGAGGAAGAAATAAATTTGTCTGTGTTCACATGATCATCTGTGTAGAAAATTCAGAAGAATGGACAAAAAAATCCTGAAACTAATAACTGTTGATAGCAGGGTTGCAGGTGCAAGGTTAATGTATAAAGTCAATCACTTTCCTATATACCAGCAATGAACAAGTGGAATTTGAAGTTAATAACACAAAACTATTAACATTAGCGCCCCCCAATGAAATAATTATATATAAATCTAACAAAGTATGTTTAACATTTATATGAAGAATACTAAAAATTCTGATAAAAGAAATAAAAAATAACTCAATAAATGGAGAGCTAGTCCATGCTCATGGATATAATTAATATTGTCAAGATGTCAGTTCTTCCCAACTTGATATATAGATTCAATGCAATTCCAATAAAAATCCCACCAAGCTATTTTGTAATATCAATAAACAGATTCTAAAATTTATGTGGAGAGGCAAAAGACCCAAAATAACCAACACAGGTGGAAGGAAAAAATTGGAGGGCTGACACTACCTCACTTCAAGATTTACTATAAAGCTACTGTAATCAAGACAGAGTGGTATTGGCAAAATAGTAGACAAATAGATCAATGGAACAGAATAGCCCAGAAATAGATCCCATAAATATAGTCTACTGATTTTTGACAGAGGAGCAAAGGCCACACAATGGAGCGGAGATACTCATTTCAACAGAAGGTGCAGGAAAAACTAGATATTCATGTACAAAAAAATGAATCTAGACCAGACCTTATACTCTTCACAAAACTTAATTCACAATGGCTTATAGATCTAATTGTATAATGCAAAACTATAAAACTCTTAGTAAGTAACATGGGGAAAAACCTAGATGATCTAGGGTATGGTGATAACTTTTTAGATACAACATTGAAGACACAGTCCATGAAAGAAATAATTCATAAGATGGGATTCATTATAATTAAAAACTTTTGCTCTATGAAAGACAAATAATAAGAGAGATTGTGAAAGTACTATGTGTAATATTACAATGATGGATATATGTTTTTCCAAACCTATAGAGAGTAAAACACCAAGAGTGAACCATGTGGACTTTGGGTGATTATGGTGTGTCAAAGTAGGTTCATCCTTAGTAAAACATGTACCATTCTGGTGTGTGATGTGATAATGGGGGAGACTATGCATGTTTGGGGGCAGGAGGAGTATGGGAAATCTCTTATTTCCTTGCAGTTTTGTTGTAAACCTAAATCTCTAAAAACTAAAACAGTTTTTAAAAAGGAATGGAAATATCATTGACGGTATGGACCAATTTTGATTCTTTACCTCAGCCTAGGGAGGAACTCAATTTCCCTGAGACCAATATCTTTGAAGTTTTCAACAAGTTATGGACTCTTGGTGAGGAATAAGAGAGAATGGCTGATAGGAAGGAATATGGGTGTCTGCCCCATTAAAATCACTCAATTCGCATGATATTTAAATAAATATTTCAATGTTTTTTCTCTTTTCACTTAAAATTTTTCAAATTGGAGAAATATCTTCCCCAATGCTTGTAATAATGGTATGTTCTTTCTTTTCAGCTTTATTAAGATATATTGACAGATAAAAAATTGTTTATATTTGAGTACAATTTGATGTTTTAATATATGTATACATTGTGAAATAATCATCATAATCAAGCTAATTACATATCTATCACCTCACAAAGTTAACATTTTTTGTGTAGGTGGTGAGAACACAAAATTTACTCTCTTAGCAAATTTCAAGCATACCATGCAATGCTCTTAACTATAGTCACACTGCTGTACATTAGATCTCCAGAATTTACACATTTTGCCTAAGTGAAACTTCGTATCCTTTGACAAACATCTCCTCACTTCCCACTCCTCCCTTAATCCCTGGCAGCCACATTCAACTCTCTGCTTCTATGAGTTTTGACTGTTTTAGATTCCACATATAAATGAGTCATGCAGTACTTGTCTTTTTGTGTCTGGCTTATTTTACTTAGCACAAAGTCCTCCAAGTTCATTCAAATTGTCACAAATGGCAGAATTCTTTTCTTTTTAAAGGGTGAATAATATTCCGTGTGTGTGTATCAATTGCATATTTCTTTATTCATCTGTCAATGGACACTTAGACTGTATTCATATGCTTGGCTATTGTGAATAATGCTGCAAGGAACATGGGATTGTAGATATCTCTTCAAGATACTGATTCATTTCTTTTTGATTTATAACCCACAGTGGGATTGCTGGATTATATGTAGTTCTTTTTAAAATTTTATGAGGATCCTCTATACTTTCTTCCATAGTAGCTACACCGTTTTACATTCCCACCAACAGTGTCAATGGTTCCTTCTTGTCCACATCCTCACCAAAACTTGTTATTTTTTTGATAATAGCCATTCTAACAAGTGTGAAATGATATGTCATTGTGGTTTTGATTTAAATTTTCCTGATTATCAGTGATGTTGAACACCTTTTAATATATCTGTTGGATATTTGTATGTCGTTTTTTTGAGAAATGTTTATCCAGGATCTTTGTCCATTTAAAAAATCTGGTTATTTGCTTTTTTGATACATACAGATTTATAGGAGTTCCTTGTATATTTTGGATATTAACCACTTATCAGATACACTGTTTGCAAATATTTTCTACCATTCCATGGGTTGCCTTTTCATTTTATTGACAGTTTCCTTTACTTTGCAGAAGATTTTTAGTTTGATGCAATTTTGTCTGTTTTTGCTTTGTTACCTGTGCCTTTGGGTTATATCAAAAAAATCATTGCTTAAAGCAGTGTCAGAATATTTTCGCCTGAAGTTTTCTTCTAGTTATTTTGGTTTTAGGTCTTACCTTTAAGTCTTTAATTCATTTTGTGTTGACTTTTTGTATATGGTATGAGATATGAGTCCAATTTTATCCTTCTGCATGTGGATATCCAGTTTTTCCAACATCATTTATTGCAAAGAGTATCCTTTCCCCATTTTGTGTTATTGGAACCCTTGTCGAAAATCAGTTGACCAAAATTATATGGGTTTAGTTCTGGGCTCTCTTGATCTTTTCCGTTAGTCTGTATGTCTGTTTTTATGCCATACTCTTGTGATTACTATAGCTTAGTAAAATATTTTGAGGTCAATAAGTGTGATGCCTCCAACTTTTATTTTTTCTTGCTCAAGACTGCTTTGGCTATTTGGGGTCTTTTGTGGTTTCATAAGAATTTTTATTTTGTTTCTGTTTCTAGAATCTTCTTTAAGCTTGCTCATTGGTGGTGAATTTTGGGACGAGCTGGGAACTTAACTTGGGGCTTTGGGGCTGGGATACCTGTCTCTGGCCTTTCCATGTGCCTGCTTGGTTTGCAAACAATGCATTTTCTGAGTTTCCAGGGTGAGTGTCCCAAAATATACAGAATGGGGGGAAACTGAATTGTCCAGAAGTCCCACAGCCTCAATTCTGCCACATTCTGTTTATTAGAAGAAAGTCATCAAGGCTGGCGCTTTCTGAGAGGTGGAGAAATAGACCTCACTTTTGCTGGTTAGAGGGTCAGAGAGATGGCAGACATGTTTTAAAGTCATCACAGCTTTCTAAATCATAAATGATATTAGGGTAAAGATGATCTTGAAATTTCACAGAGAAATATTTCTTTTTATTTATTTACAATGAATGCCTGTTATTCTCAAACAATTTCTGCATATTTTCTGCTGATTTAAAAAAGGAAAAAAGCCCCCTATACTTATATTTTAAAAATATTTTGATCTTAAAGAAACATATTGATGTCTCTTGTAAATTAAAGCAGGGAACTCTTTGAATGAAATGTATTCAGCTTTCTAATTTTATTCCCTAAAAATAGGCACATGTTTTCAGCATAGTTAATCCCCAATCTTTTTAGTATACAAATGGAAATGATAGTAAATTATAGAATTTATCATTACTAATTTACCAGGTAGTTGGCTTCTCTTACTGAAGGAGTCAGAATTTGGGTCTAAGCATCATCTGAACAAACAAGATCTTCGTTCCAAAACAAGCTCCTCACTGGTTTTTCCTCCAGAAGTCGTTATATCATTATCAGGAGCCTTTGCCTTATTAATTTAAATCCTTCTAAGATCAAGTCAAAGAAGTAGAAGTCTAATTTCCTTTGGTTTGTCCACTTTATCTTGTGTAGAGAGACAAGTCTGAGAAAACAAAATTAGCTTCTCTTGTGACTAACAAACTTGATGCAATTATATTTAGTTCTTAGTAAAATTTGAGCTCATGTTTATTTTCTGAATTCTAAATACAACATCAGGGAGAAAATGAACAATATTTTGTAGAAAAAGTTTCGATACTCAGCTAACCATTTGTACTCTTTTCTCATTCCATGGGAATAATAATAGCGAAGAGAATTTTAGAAATTTCCTATACTGTTAAAAAATTCTTGTTAAGTTAAAGGAGTTATCTTCTTTTGTGTAAATGTTTTTACAGAAAATTATTTAATGATTTAATATGCTTTATTTCACAATAGTTGCAAGTCATGTGTGTGTCTCTATCCTTATCTACTTGTCCAGCATCTGTCTGCCTATCTATCTATCTATCTATCGAAGGGTTAACCATAAAAGTATTATTATAGTTATACAGTACATTTTCTAGAACCAAAGGATCAGAGCACTGCTGAACCAGGGAAAGACTGGAGCAGTCCCAGGCAGAACCTAGGAAATCCACTTGCTTCATCCCTTTCTCTGCTTCTCCTTGGCTCACTGCTTCACTCTTTTCTCTTATTCCAGACAAATCTTTCTTCTTTCCAGCTTACATGGGCATAAATGGCCACTGCCAACAGCTTCAAGTCTACTCCTATCTACTCCATTCCTGAAAGCTGGGAGGTGAGATTAGAATCTCTCGTATCCAATTTTAGGTTCTGAGGAAGGACGGATTTTCCAATCTGTATCAGTTTTTTTATCCCTGAACCAAAGAATTGTGGCCAAGGAATGAGTTCATTTTAAATAAATACAGGAGTCCTTCCTTATTTGAGGTTTCACTTCTTGTGATTTCGGTTACCTGCGGTCAACTGTGATCTGAAAATATTAAATGGAAAATTCCAGAAATAAAAATTCATAAGTTTTATATTGCACACGGTTCTGAGTGATGAAATCTCATACCCTTCAGCTCCATCCCTCCCAGAACATGAATCATCCCTTTGCCCAGCTTATCCTGACCGTTAGTCACATAGTAACTGTCTTGTTTATCAGATGGAAGTATCACGGTTCTTGTTTCCAAGTAACCCTATTTTACTTAATAATGGCCCCAAAGCACAAGAGTAGTGATGCTGGCATTTCAGATATTCTCTTACTTTGCCTAATTTATAAATTAAACTTTATCATAGGTGTGTGTGTATAGGAAAAATCAGTATATATAGGGCTTGGCACTATATTTGGCTTCAGGCATCCACTGGGGGTCTTGGAACGTATCCCCCATGGATAAGGGAGGGACTACTATATGTGACCAGACATAAAATTCAAGTGTTAGATGCGTCAGTATAAAAAGATGATTATTCCCTGAAAGTAGAGTGTGTGTGAAGGTGTTCATGAGTGTGTTGTGTGTATGTGTGTGCAGGTATGCTTCCATATTGTGGTATAAGGTTGGTTTTATATGGATTAGATAAAATAAACAGCATGCATCGACTTTGTAACGTTAGGAAATGCCTAATCAATGTATTTAAGATGAGTCCACTTCCTTCTTTGGTTGTTGAATAAAGTGCAGAAATATATTGGATAACGTTTGGTTTGAAGATCCAGTTATACTTAAACTATACTTGGGGTAGGCTGACAGAGCCATTAATTTCAAATTAATGCAGACCCCTATTTTAAATAGAGGGTTATAGTCTACATTTGCCAGCAATTCAGAATATTGTGTTTTACAATAGTATCAAGAGTTGGAAACATTTATACTATACAATGTGTTCAGAAGTCACATTAGATGAAACTTTAGGGTGAAAACCTATAGTACAGCAAAATTGAGAGACGGAGATTATAAATAAGAGACTGAACTTATGTGGTTTTACCATCAATTTGAAATGATCTATGAAGAGAAACTCTTTTCATACATTAGTCCAAATAAAAAAAACCCTGTCATTTATAAGATAATCATCTCAGAAAACAGCAACAGCTTTATAATAAAAGTGAAAGCAGCAGACTAGTTCTTTTATGCAAGTACTTCTAGTTATTGAAGGTTCAACATTACTAGATTTTATTTTTCACATATATTGTTTATAGGGTCTAATAATTTTCAAATTATTTCCTTGTCAGAGGTGCAAAATTAGTTTTCATTTCAAAGGAAGAAAATGATATAATGACAGAGGTATTCAGTATTAGGGAATAGATTAGCACTCTGGGTTTGTGAGGGCATAATTTTGAATTACTTAATTAAATTATCTTTCAGAAAGAATCAGTAGTTAGTTCCCACTTTCTCTTAACTAAATTAGTGCCTTACACCTGTCAGACTAGGTATAAATAAAAGGGAGAGGGTTGTGGGAATACAAAGAATGATCATGGCAGTTCATTCATATGCTTTTTAAGGAATCTATACTAATTATAGAAGCATATTTTAAGGAAGTTTCAGAGATTAAGACATGGTTTGTGAGACACTGCATTCAA
Organism: Monodon monoceros; assembly: GCF_005190385.1. Lineage (NCBI taxonomy): Eukaryota > Metazoa > Chordata > Mammalia > Artiodactyla > Monodontidae > Monodon > Monodon monoceros. The sequence goes on from NW_021703777.1 coordinate 11,179,619, forward strand.
ACACATAATGTTACAAGGTGCTAAGTAAGGCAGAGGTCACAGCTAACTGTTACCCGATAGAAATTAGGTAAATAAACTAATTAGAGTAGAAAGAAATTTTAGTAGCATAGATAACAAAGAAAGAGATCGAAGATATTAATTACAGTATTGATTAGAGTCTTTGTTGGCCTTAAATTGGTAGACCTAGAAGAATACTCAGAAAATATGTGTTCATTGAACATTTGGGAAACTACCAATAGAAAGTGCTTTTTCTTAGGGTATAGCATTGATTGTAATGAGAAAATGGATAGGTTTTATTAATGACCACCAGTGGCTGGCTGGATTATAGAGTAAGGTTCCTGAGATAGGGATGTAATTACCCTTGGCTTTGCAGAGTACGGGTCAAACTTTAAAGTAGATTTCACCTAATATATGCCTAGGGGTGGGATTGCAGGCTCATATGGTAGCTCTAATTTTAGTTTTTTAAGGAACCTCCATACTGTTCTCCATAGTGGCTGTACCAGTTTACATTCCCACCAACAGAGTAGGAGGGTTCCTTTTTCTCCACATCCTCTCCAGCATTTATTATTTGTAGACTTTTTGATGATGGCCATTCTGATGGGTGTGAGGTGATACCTCATTGTAGTTTTGATTTGCAGTTCTCTAATAATTAGCCATTTGAGCATCTTTTCATGTGCCTTTTGGCCATCTGTATATCTTCTCTGGAGAAATGTCTATGTAAGTCTTCTGCCCATTTTTTGATTGGGTTTTTTGGTTTTTTTTAATGTTGAGCTGTATGAGCTGTTTGTATATTTTGGAGATTAATCCCTTGTCAGTTGCCTCATTGGCAAATATTTTCTCCCGTTCTGTAGGTTGTCTTTGAAAAGATACATGCATCCCAGTGTTCATTGTAGCACTATTTATAATAGTCAAGACATGGAAGCAACCTAAATGTCCATCAACAAGATAGGTGGATAAAGAAAATGTGTTATATTTATACAATGGAATATTGCTCAGCCATAAAAAAACCAAAATAATGCCATTTGCAGCAACATGGATGGACCTAGAGATTATCATACTAAGTGAAGTAAGTCAGACAAAGACAAATATCATATGATATTGCTTATATGTGGAATCTAAAAAAAATTGGTACAAATGAACTTATATACAAAACAGAAAAAGACCCAGAGATGTAGAAAAAAAACCTTATGGTTACCAAAGGGGAAAGGAGGGGGAGGGATGAATTAGGAATTTGGGATTAACAGGTACATATATATTTTGCTATATATAAAATAGATAACCAAAAGGACCTACTGTGAGCACAGGGAACTATACTCAATAGTTTGTAATAGCCTTTAGGGGAAAAGAGTCTGAAAAAATATATATGTATAACTGAATCACTTTGCTGTACACCTGAAACTAACACAACATTGTAAATCAACTATACTTCAATTTAAAAAACTTAAAAAGTAGATTTCAGAAAAAAAGTAATGTAAATTGAAAATCTGGACCATGGAAAATAATACGATTATCCATTTTATAAGAGATAGGTAGTTGCTATTACTTTCCAAGAGAAGGCACTAAAAAGGAGGGAGTCTAACTTCATGATATCACAAAATAGTAAACTGCCAGTTTTTAAAGACTATGTACTTGACCAATTGCCAAGATGACCAATAGCACTCTTCTCATAGACTAGCAGAAACTGCTTTGATGATTGCTTAGTACAATATAGACAAAGTGGAGATAGGAAATCATAAGGGGAGTGATAGGTCAGTGAGACTTTTCTTCTGTACTTACAATATCACTACCTTTATTATTGCTGTTATTTTAAAAAATTGCTAATAAATTTCTCTGTGCAAAGTTTTTTCTCAAGATTTTGTCCTATCTTCTGCTTAGAAGCTTCTCTTTTTAAGATATTTATATGCTGCCTCATTCTCATCATTTAAGAATCACTTCTAATGTTTATCTACTCATGTCAGCCTTCCGTGATCATTCTAGTTCAAGCTGTCCTCCTAATTATCCAAGCACACAACGCTATTTTCTTTTATTATTATGTCTTATTAAACTTAGATTTATCTTTATTTTGAGTATATTTGTTGACGTGTCTATGGTTTGTCTTCTCTTTCTAGAATGTAAGCTCCTCTGCATCTACAAACATTTTGAGGTACATGTATTTTTGGAAACTGGATACATACTAGAGGTCATGTTGGAAAGAATCTCTGATGCAAATTTTTGAATTCTGCTTTATACATATATTTTGTGGATTCCTTACATTAGAGTTAAGAATTTTATACACCCAACACACTGTTCTCTGCTTTTGTTGTATATATTTACCTTTTTAAAAATCTAAATTTTAGGAAAACGTATTTTAATATTATCTATTTTTACTAACTTCGCCACTTCTCATATGTTAAAACCTTACATGCCTTCTGATTTATGAGATTCTCAACCTAATATATGTATGTGTATTTCATATGTATGATATGTATGTGTATTAACAAATTACATCTTGATCTGTACTATAAACCAATATATCCACATACTCTATGCGCTCATGCATATACAGCAAGCATATATACATGCATAGATGTGTATACAAGTGTATGCAAGTATACACAAATGCACATACATCTATCTATCTATCATCTATCTATCTATCTAATATATGGTCTACTGTGATTTGGTGTCTCACTACACTTTTCATATTTCAATGACATTGTTTCTATAGTAACTGATGCACTGGAAAAATCAAAGCAGAAAGCTTTGGAAATAGCCAGCCAAATCACATGCTTAGTAAATGATGAGCAGGTGGAGGTTATTTGTCTGGGGACATACATTTTGGAAGTGGCTAAAACAAAATGAAATCATTGCTCTGTAACAAAATACAGTCTAGCCAAGGTTGTAACACTGTATGCTATCTTTAACCAAAAAATGGCCCAATCCTTATGATTTTCAGGAATACACATAGACATACACAGAGCCTTGTACTCTCTGTATGCAGGACTGAATCTTTCTATATTAGATACATTGTAAAAGAGGATTATGGCAGTGCTGCCAGGCTGAGCCAGTATTTCCAAACTTTGGATCAAGTGTCTATTTAAGAATATTTATAAATGGGAAAAAGACATTTATATAGATCTTTTAAATGAATTATGCCTAACAAGAATGTCAAGTGCCTGGGGACAAGGTCAATTTGAAGTTATTTTCTTATGATTTTAATTCTGAAAATTTAAGTCATTTGGGAAAACTTATAACATTAGTCTTTCAAACTTGTCATATTTTATTAAAACCATATTCAAGTTAGTGATAGAGATTACCAATAGTCAAAATATTTATGGCAACAAATTAGAGATGATTTAAACAAACAGAAACACAAAATAAGTTTGAAATTTTGAAGATAATTTGAAGTTTGCTCTTCTTACCTTTCTCAGCTAGGTTACCTGTATTTCAAAGCACTCTCACTCTTTTTTGGCAAAGAAAAGGATATGCACTTGCTTTTTAACTCCCATGCATACATATCATTTGGTTAAAATGATCATTAAGTCGAATTTACCTGTTATATATTTCTTAGCAAAATAAATACATAGTACAAGATTTTTTTGTATGATTATATGAACAAAGTTAGTATCATTTCCTAAAATGAAAACAACATTCATTAAAGACATATTTGTGATATAAATATGTTAAATAGCTAATGCATTGTTAAATCTTTAGGATAGAATATTTTCAAGTATGATATTTAAAATATATGTTAAAGATATATATTTATTTGATAATTCTGTTTTAAGCAGCTCTTAAGAACACAGATCCTCCTGAACCTATGGAGATACTGTTGACCTGAAACAAATAGAATGCCAGATACTTCTCTAGCAAAGATATGTTTATTTGGGATCAGCAGAGGCATTTTGGGGTCTGCAAGAATGACGAGCCATGTGCAAGTCCCTGCATGACAAGGGAAGGAAAACTTTCAAAGAGATAAAGGAAGTTGTGAGGAGTCCATGGCTTTTCACTGGCTGAGCCATTGATAGGAAAGAAGCAAGAGTCTCTTCTTCCTGATGGGCTCTGCTATTGTCCCTAGTATTAGCATACATCTAAATACACAGAAAGCCTTGCATAGCTGATGTTTTCCTATTTGGAGAAATGAGTAAATTTATTAAAACTGAAAGGGGGCAGAATTTGGCATCCCAAGATATGCCTCTTTATCATAAGGATTATGTGAAGCTGGTTATTTTTAAGAAACAACAGACATACCTCTGAAACAGCAGACAGCCCTGAAAACTGAGTAGCATTTACCCTTCTGTAGGACATTTATTTACATGTATAATGACAATCTCCTTTTGTAAGGGTTTCTCCCTCACTGTACCAGGAAGAGGGGCATGACCAAATCTCTAGTAACTCTTATTAAATGAGAAGGCAAGACTTAACTCTGCACAACAACCTTGCCCCTGTTTACTCTGCTTTCCTAGTAATCTCCCATTAGTGGCTCCCCAGCTCATAACATTTGTCTTTTGTCTTTGGCTGAAGATGATATATAAGATGATAGCCTGGCACATTCTAGGGAGTTCCTCAGTTTTCCTGGGTATCTCCCGTGTACACAGGCGGTTAGATGTTATTAAACATCTGTTTGTCTTTCTCATGTTCATCTGTTTTTTATTACGGGGGTATGTCAGCCAAGAACCTAGAAGGGTAGAGGGAAAATTATTTTTCCTCCTCCACAAAACATATATGCAAATATTGTAGTTAAATTGTAGATAAATTCTTCTGTAGTAGAGGCAAACTGATTTTCTAAGGGGCTGGTCCTAATCGAACTATCAACCTTTTAAGTTGTGAGATTTTTGTGTTTTGCTTTCTCACTTTTCCATTCAGCATTTCAGAGTTAGTCCATCTTTCTTTAGTCCTCACCAACATGCAGTGCTCTCCAGTGCTTTCTGTTCTTTCCCTTACCAAATCATGCTTCCATCTAGTGATCAGTTGGAAAGTTTAGGACATTATGCTGAAACCTAAAAAAAAGAGAAATAACTATGTAAATGAATAACATAAAAGCAGTTTTGAGTCAGACCTAAGGTTAAATTCTGTCTCCATACTTACTTGGCTCTATGATTTTTGGCAAGTAGTTTAACTTCTCCGAGCTAGAAGTTTTTCCTCTGTAAATCAGATAATTCGACTTAATAACAAAATATGTATGAGAAGCCCAGAATAATGCCTGGCAGTCTGTAGTCACTAACCATGTGTTAATTTTATTCCTCTCCCGCTTCCTTTCAGAAGTATGTGCATTTCAGTAGAGGTTGGTCCCTCAACACTAAGGAATGAATCTCTGCTCTTGAAAAAGAGGCAGGTGAGAGTGATGTTTAGGGACAGGAAGCCTTTCTACCACCTCTGAAATGACACATCTGCTCTGCTTGCTTCGGAGGCCAGCGCATGGTCTGTCTTGTTGCCAACTCAATGAAAGCGTTTAAAAGCTTGCCAAAACATTTTCTCCTAAGCATTTTCCCTCAGGCTTCTAATGCCAAGTGACTTTTTAAATGTGTGACCTTTGATACTGACTATTTTTGGAAAAAAACTCTTTATAGAAGGGTACCAAAGGCAGCAAGCAGCCCTGTGATTCTAAATCCCTTGCTAAGCAGAGAATTCTCATCTATCTGAATTGTATTTCTTTGTAAATTACGTTTAATGGTGTGGTTTGGGCAGCCTGATCTCCCTCTGGAGATAAGAAATTCTATGAACACAGCAAGTATTTTAAGACAGGGATGGGGTAAAAGAAGAAAGATTTAATTAAGCATAGAGTTTTGCCTGGTTTTCCCTACTGTTATTTAAAAGCAACAAAGTGCCTCTGGATTTACACCTATACTGTTCCATAATTTTTATACTGAGTCCAGCTTACCTTTTCAATCTCTTACTATTCCAAGAACTTGATTTAGGTAAACATGCCTGACCTCTCTATTTTCTGTGTCTTTATCTTTCACCTGGGATATACCCCTACTCTGCCCAGTTCTCTCTATAAAATTATTTTCATCCCAAGTCCAGCCAGTATGTCACCTTTACTCATTTATATATTCATAAATTCAAATAAAAGCAGACGGATAAACAAAACAAAGCCATTATGGAGTACTATATGCCAGTTGCTGGGTCACAGAATAATAAGTGAAACGTGGCTGTATTTCTGAAAAAGGTCACAACTGCACACATACAAATAACTTTAATGCAATGGGAGAAATCTTAGAATAGAGGCATATTTAAAAACTACCCAGCAGTGTTTGACTAGGTCATGGAGGCTCTGCAGGTAACATCAGTGATAATTGAATGAGTTCTTGGAAGATAAGAGCTTTGTTAGGTAGAGAGTGGAAGAGGATTCTGGGTCTGGGGAGGCAGTTATGGAAGACCATGTTGACTCTAGGCATCCTCAGTTTTTTAGAGCCTAGGTCTCCAAAAATCACCTTAACAATCCTAACTCAAAGTGAACCCCACTGAAAACTTTTGTGGGTTTTCCTCCCTATTTTCATGCGTAAGCCCTTCTTTTTTTATAGGTAAAAGATAGATATTTAGCTAAATTAGATATTTGTGTTACATTTTTTTAATTTTTTTGCGGTACGCGGGCCTCTCACTGTTGTGGCCTCTCCCGTTGCGGAGCACAGGCTCCAGACGCGCAGGCTCAGCGGCCATGGCTCACTGCCCCAGCCCTCCGCGGCATGTGGGATCTTCCCGGACCGGGGCACGAACCCGTGTTCCCTGCATCGGCAGGCGGACTCTCAACCACTGCGCCACCAGGGAAGCCCTGTTTTTTTTTTTTTTGTTTTTTTTTGTTGTTGTTGTTGCGGAGCACAGGCTCCGGACGCGCAGGCTCAGCGGCCATGGCTTACGGGCCCAGCCGCTCCGCTGCATGTGGGATCTTCCCGGACCGGGGCACGAACCCGTGTCCCCTGCATTGGCAGGCGGACTCTCAACCACTGCGCCACCAGGGAAGCCGTGTGTTACATTTTTAATTGTCCTGGTGAGTGTTAAATTTCTCGAGACTAAGGACTGGGCCTTCCCTGCTTTTTATTACTGTTTGAAATACCCATAACTGAGACATGTAGTAATATTTTTTTTGTTTATATATTTATTTACTGTTTACTGTGTACCAAGAACTATGCTAAGAAATAGGCATTTTTATATCCCTTTAACTCAAACTATAACTCTATGAGATTAGGTACTATTATTACTTCTACTCACAATTAAATAAAGCAATGCTTAGTGGGATCAAATGACTTTCCTAAGAATGAATTTGACTCAAAAAGCCTGACTACAGAGCTATAACTCTTAAGAAATACATTATCCTACCTTCACAAATAAGTCATTCCACACATATTTGCTAAACTCTAAATGAACAAAACAATTCTTAAAAAATTGACCTAATGCAATTGAATAACTCAATGAAGAAAATATCAATGCATGAGGTATACATTGTAAATTCAGAGAAAAATCCTAGACAACCTTAAAATAAATGGAGCAGTAAAATATTTTTGAAGATGATTTTACCACCTTGTAGTGCTGTCTATTCCATGCTTTTAGGATTCAGGTGTGCATATGCTGAAGGTCCCCTCTGGCTTGGTCATTTTCTAGAAAGCAGAGTTGCTGTAGCTAATACTACCTGGACAATCCCAGAGGAAGCAGGTGTTGAGGGACGGTTGGAAAAGCATTTGGAAGGGCAAGTGAATATAAAGGAGTTTGCCAGTCAATTGTAAATTTTTTCAGGTCTCCAAACTTTTCTGTTGCCAGTGTTCTGGTTTTACTGGAAAGACCTTCAGAATTCATGATCCTTGTGATCTGGGTTTCTGGCTCCCATATGTGCCAGTGAATTTGCAACCGTAATGTGGTATATTGAGCATCTGCCTTTTAATTCAGCTTTCTCTTTCCACTTTAGGGACATCAGCTAAGTTAATTAGAGGTGTGGCAGAGGTTAAAGTGATAGCAAATGCTGTAAAATTATGTTATTAGTGTAGAGTGTGCTGGAAATAGGATGGGTAGAAAGAAATCCAAGTCTTCCCATTTCTCATTAAAATCTACATGAAAACATATGAGGTGTGACACTTAGAAAATGGGATTGATTGAACAACATACTCAAATTGGTTCATTGGCATGATGTCCCCTTTGCAGTAGTTATAATAGGAGCCAAAAAATACAGTAATATCACTATTGCTACACTGTTTCAGGCTCCTTTGTGAGGTATACATTGAATATTTCTCAACAGTGGCAAATCTTCAAATTAAAGAGTCAGTTCTGTTTTTGCCATTAGAAGAAGTTACAGATGTGCCAAATTTGAGGAATAAAGTGAGTGATAAAAGTAGAAAGTATGATTTCTGACCCAAAACAAAGTGATATTACAAAATAATAAACTTAAAAAAATCGTGCTTTATAAACAGGCTCTGTTTATTCCAAAAGAATATTTCTAAATTTATTTTGAGGTACTATAGCATCCTGTAGTATATATTTTGCAGTTATTAGTTGAATGCATGGATTCTGGCATATGTACATTAACAACAGTTTTCTTTTTAAATTTGTAGTCACAACTACTATTTTAAATTTTTGTTGAGTGATATTATACATATTTTTAAACTTTTCATTTAGATGATTTAAAATCAATGAAAACCAAATCTGCCTTAAACTAATAGGAAGTATTTTGAGAAGTAGAGGATAAATGGTTTTGAGACCTAAGAAATTTAAACTAAAAAAACTGAGAAAAAGCACTTAGCGCTCATCTAGGAAAACAATGTGAGATAATTACAAAGTGAGGAGAGAGACTACTCACACTAGTATTTTGTGAATGCCATTACGGCATTATATTTATTATTTTTACTTAATTCTCTTCACAGCTCTGTGTCGTAAATATTATTTTAATTTTTAGCAGACTATCCAAGTTTTCAGTCGGTATTCAAATTTTTCTGTCTGATTCCAGAGCTCTTTGCTCAATTCTAACACAGTACCTCTTATATTGCATTCATTGAAAGACAGGGAATGAAGAGGGGAAAACTTGGAGTCACGATTATTCTTCATTTCCATATTTTTGCATTCTTAATTGAATGTACTGAGAGGGCACTTTTTCTAAAATCTTATTACTCAAAGTGTGGCCAGCAGACCAACAGCATCAGCATCACCTGGTAGCTGAGTAGTGACGTAGAATATTAGGTGCCACCCCAGACTTACTGAATCAGAAGCTACATTTTAACAAAATTCCCAAATAAGTTGTTTTACCTCATGGCTCTTGAGAATATTCTTGGCAGTCTTTTCAATAACATTCCCATGTCTTCTGCATTTTTTTCAGGCTTTCAAACAGGCAATATTTTTCAGCTCTGGGAAGTAAGAACTCATATATAACTGTGAACACATTTTGACTTTAGAACAGTAAGGATCCTTGAAGGTCATTCTGAGCATTTTATTTAAAGGATAAGAAACTGATGAACTTTTAAGTTGGATATGTTTTTCAAGGGAAAAAAACAACAAACTACCAACTACTGCCTAAATAGCTATATATTCTTCAGAATTGATCCATGGCAACTCAGAAGATTATTAGTAATACTGGGGCCAAATACTAATGAGTTATGACGTATAATTTAGAGCTCTTCATTTTCCTGGATACTTATCTTTGGGTCTGTTATTGTTTCTCTAATAATTGATTTTATTAATTTAGATTTCTATTTTATTCTGAATTGAATACAATATACTACATTTCTAAAATATAATAATGGGGAAGGAGTTTAGCTTTCTGTTTATTAGCCATGCCAGTTTTTGAACAAAAATTTATTTTGAACTCTTTTATTCACACATTCTTAATATGAATTTTTATTAATTCCTATGTCTGGACTTATATTTAATTAATTTTTAGTTTCTAAACAAGATGATGTTTCCCACCGTACATTGCTCCTATTTCACTACAGATGATTACAATGTTATTAGAAATAATTATTTAAATTCAAAATTCAAATATACTTGATATTTTTTATATCCAATGTAACTCCAAAAGAAGATTTGAAGATCTGTCTAGCTTATGATTAAAGGTAATATAGTCACCCACAGAACTCCTAAAATGGACTGAGTTGGACAGAGCTAGACAGTGGATTAGTAGGAAATTTGAGGCTGTTCTATAAAGAGACTGGCAGTATTACTTTGGAGACATGCTTTTCCTAGTCCTTCTACCAAATTATAGAAGAGTACAAAGACTCACTTTTGTCACTTAACTATATTTCTAAACTCAAGATAACACTTTTTCCTAATATTTCTTTATGTGCACAGTTAAGCATTATAAACTATAGTTGTAGCTTCTGCAAAAGTCAGAGAGTGGTTAAAAGAATGAAGGAAGGAATGAGTGAATGAATGAATGAATGAGGGAAGAGGAAAGCAGGTTTCTGCTGTACAAAGTAGAGTGAGTCCAAGATATTTATGTTCATCAGTAGAACAGGTTTCAAAATAGCTGTAATGCATTGGTAAAATCAATGCTTACCACTGTTAAATTTTTTTAAGCATAGAGGGCTTTTTTTGGGGGGGCATAATGTGAATTAATCCCCCCATTTATTTATGTGGACTATTTAGACTCATTACAGTTAGTAAAATTAAATGACAAAATGAGTGTTATAGTAAGTCAGGAGAGGGTAGAAATTATTATTAGCTGAGATTACAAGAAAAACAGGCTCTGAAATCTTAAATTTATGTCTCAATAGTCAAGCAGCCAGCTAAACACCAGTCTTCCACATTTAATTCCTCCATACTTTTCACTGTCTTATATATACCTGCCTTACCTTCCACCTTGGGAGTAGATAGAATGGTATAGTGGGTAAAAATCCCTAATTTGGCATTATATTTTCCAGGTTTCCCTACTGGATAGAAAATATTTGGCAAACTAAAAATTCATCTAAGCCTCAGTTTTCTACTCTGTAAAACAGATATAATGATAGTATACATCTAGAAGAGTTATGAAGAATAAATGAGACAATTCATTTAAAGGGCTTGGTACAGTACCTGCCATATAGTAGGTACTCAAAAGTGTTAACTACTATTTTGATCTATCACCTTGGGAATCAGTTATTCCTAAAGATGTTAATTACTATTGTTCAAAAGTGTTTTGACTTTATTACTTGGAATTACACTAAAACTTAGTTTATAATCCACGTAAGAAATCTAGGCATCCAGCCTGATTACTGTATAATTACGTTTGTTTCATGTCCCCAAAATGATATTCCCCAGATTACTAATCCAAATGTTGAATGACTTCTGTTTGTTTCTAAATATAAACTACATTTTTGAATGATGAACATGTTTCACCACTGAGAATATACTCAAAATATATTACAACACCTGAAAATAGTTTCAAGGGAAGGTAAAGCTCATTTTGTAATTAATAAAAGTGTGAGAAATTTATATAGCTCCCACGGTGACAAGGTTGAAAAGAACAAACTTTTAAAGAACACAAAAGACCCCAAATAGCCAAAGCAATGTTGAGAAGGAAAAATGGAGCTGGAGGAATCAGGCTTCCTGACTTCAGACTACACTATAAAGCTATAGTCATCAAAACAGTATGGTACTGGCATAAAAACAGAAATATACATCAGTGGAACAGGATAGAAAGCCCAGAGATAAATCCACACACTTATGGTCACGGAATCTATGACAAAGGAGGCAAGAATATACAATGGAGAAAAGGCAGCCTCTTCAGTAAGTGGTGCTGGGAAAACTGGACAGTTACATGTAAAACGATGAAATTAGAACACTCCCTAACACCATACACAAAAATAAACTCAAAATGGATTAGAGACCTAAATGTAAGACCGGACGCTATAAAACTCTTAGAGGAAAACATAGGCAGAATACTCTTTGACATAATTGCAGCAAGATCTTTTTTGATCCACCTCCTAGAATAATGGAAATAAAAACAAAAATAAACAAATGGAATCTAATTAAACTTAAAAGCTTTTGCACAGCAAAGGAAACCATAAACAGCACAAAAAGACAATGCTCAGAATGGGAGAAAATATTTGCAAATGAAGCAACTGACAAGGGACTGATCTCCAAAATATATAAACAGCTCCTGCAGCTCAATATCAAAAAAAAAATAACCCCACAAAAAAAATGGGCAAAATATGTAAATAGACATTTCTCCAAAGAAGACATATAGATGGCCAAAAAGCGCATGAAAAGATGCTCAACATCACTAATTATTAGAGAAATGCAAATCAAAACTACAATGAGGTATCACTTCACACCAGTCAGAATGGCCATCACCAAAAAAATCTACAAACAATAAATGCTGGAGAGAGTGTGGAGAAAAGGAAATCCTCCTGCACTGTTGGTGGGAATGTAAACTGATACAGCCACTATGGAGAACAGTATGGAGGTTCCTTAAAAACTAAAAAAGAGAACTACCTTATGACCCAGCAATCTCACTCCCGGGCATATACCCAGAGAAAACTATGCTTTGAAAAGATACATGCACCCCAGTGTTCATTGCAGCACTATTTACAATAGCCATGACATGGAAGCAACCTAAATGTCCACCAACAGAGGAATGGAAAAAGAAGATGTGGTACATATATACAATGGAATATTACTCAGCCATAAAAACAAACAAAATAATGCCGTTTGCAGCAACGTGGATGGATGTAGAGCTTGTCATACTAAGTGAAGTAAGTCAGACACAGAAAGACAAATATCATATGATATCACTTATATGTGGAATCTAAAAAAAAGGGTACAAATGAACTCATTTACAAAACAGAAGTGGAGTCATGGATGTAGAAAACAAACTTATGGTTACCAGGGGATAAAGAGGGGGAGGGATAAATTGGGAGATTGGGATTGACATTTATACTATATGTAAAAATAGATAAAACTAATAAGAACCTGCTGTATAGCACAGGGAACTGTACTCAATACTCTCTAATGACATATATGGGAAAAGAATCTAAAAACAGAAAAGAATGGATCTATGTATATGTGTAACTGATTCACTTTGCTGTACACCTGAAACTAACACAACATTGTAAATCAACTGTACTCCAATAAAAAATTTAAAAAAGATATTTACTAAGAATAAAGTATGTTACTTGAGGAGTTGTTAGTTCATTGTTTTTTTTTTTTGTTTTTCTGACATAATTTGAGACTTAGAAAAAAGTTGCAAGAATAGACAAAAAAATTCTGGAAACTACTCTTCACACATATTTCCTGAATTTTAACATTTACTACATTTACTTTATATTTCTTCTGTCCCTCTCTGCATATGTGTGTGTGCATATTTATATGTATGTGTATTTAGATAGATAGATAGTTTTTAGAAACTGGTTGAAAGTAAGTTATAGACATGATGTCACTTTTGCACCTAAATACTTAAGTATATAGTTCTCCTGTGTTGATGATCGCTGTATAATTAACCAAATCAGGAAATTAAATTGAAGCCATAGTATTCTTCAATTTACAGACTGAGATTTTGTCAGTTGTTCCAATGTCTTCTATAGCCAAATAAAATCCAAGATCTTGTGTTACATTCACTTTTCATATCTCTTTAGTCCTATAATCTGGAGCCATTCTTGAATCTTTTCTTGTATTTCGTGGCATTGACATTTTTCCATTAATTGTGTAGAATATCCCTAAATTTGAGTTTGTCTGATATTTACTTTAGATTAGCTTATGCACTTTTGCACTATATAATTATCCTATTGCTAGTCTCACTTTTACCTATTAGCTTTAGCTTCCATTGATGATTTTTGTCTGAATGCATTAATATTAAGATGGTTGGCAAATGGTCATTTTCTAATCCCATCATTCCTGCTATGTGAGTTAGTTGTGTCTTACTTTGTAATGGGAGTGAGAACAATGATGAAATGATTTGCATGTACACAAATAAAATTACAAATCAATAACTGCCAGGAAGGAGACGATGGATAGATTGAAATTGAGAATGATTTATCTTCAGTAGTGGTCTGTGACGTGAATGATATTTAAGCTGAGAGTTTAAGGGGGAGAAAAGGAGCTGATTATGCAAAGGATGGGACGAGGTCCAAGCAAAGAGCATTGCTTTAGGTGAGAAAGAGCTGAGACTACGAAAGGGAGTAAGTAAAACACCAGTGTGGTTGAGTTTAGTGGGCAGGAGGCAGAAGACTTGGTTGAAGAGAGATGTATAGTGTTGATCACTTCGGGTATATAAACTATGCTAAAGGCTTGTTATTTTCCTCTAAGTACGTTTGGAAGTCATTGAAGGATTTAAACAGAAAAATGACATGATATGATTTAAAAAATACCCCAGAATTCCTTCTTCTTAGAGAATAGGTTAGAAGGGAGCAAGTGACCAATCTGTGTGCTTGGTGAGTCTTAACTTCTTGCATCATTATTTAAGCTACTCTTATCTCTCATTGGACTACAGTGGATGTCTAACTTGTCTCCTTACAAACTTCTCCACACTTTAAAATAATACGTTAAAATAAAAAACATAGTGCTATGGTCCTCGCTGACCAGGGGCACTAGTTGACAGTGATAGGTGAGGAGAGGGTGATTTAATTAAATGTTGTCAACTCAGTTATATTGTTTTGTCAGAAGGAGGAAGGGTAATAGTTTGGAAGCAACAGCTACGGATAAGGAAGATGCAGAAGTGGAAAGGCTTGGGACATGGAGAAGGATGGGATCTTGGGTAACAGTGAGCTCAGTCAGGCAGTATGGACCTGAGAGCCTGAGTAATACCAGATGCCCAGCAGGCATGTCTTCTGGTTGCCCTGTAGTGGAACATAATGGCCTGAGTTCAAAGAGGGTAGCCTAAATTTCTAGTCTGTGGTCCTGAATGCTGTCCTTTACAGCATGGAGCCTAGAGTTGAACTGGAGGGGTGTTGGGAAGTAGGGGGTGAACAAGGTGAGAGGTTAGAGAGACTTATGCCCGAGGCTTTCTATATGTTATGGACCCTTTACTGGTAACTCCCTATGATGTCTCATGTCTCATGCTGTAATGTTGGCACATAATGGTCCAACAACACAATAACGGTGCGTTTAAAGTTTTAATACATAAACTTTGCTGTGAATCATATTATCCACTTTTATTTATTACTTGCCTGCAGCTTGGTTTTCTGTTCACTGTGGATTAATTTTTTTAAGTTCCTTCGTCTATGGGAGATCTAAATTCATATGAAGTGTTTATAATCTAATTATAAATATGTGAAGAGGCATCTCACATTTATAAGAGATTATTGCATTTGGTTGGAGGTTGTATTAGATGACTTCTAAGGTCTCATCCTACTTAGAGTTTATGATTTAATGATTCTAGCATTATTTTTTAGCACAGAGTGAGCTAGAAAAGTAAAGGGTGTTAAATGTGGCCTGAAGGAAAAACTCAAGAACTCTTAATAAAGACATGTATAGTGTGAACAATTGCTAAACTTTTGATCATTCAGTGGAACTGGCACTTATGTTGGTATAGATTTATGGTAGTTTTAAAGGCATGTTTAAATTGAATGGGCAAGTTGTAAAAAAAATAAATAAATAAAAATTAAAAAGATTATTAGATTACAGGGTTTCAAAAGACTAGTCTAGTCCCTTATTTTACTTCTACTGATTCAATAAGCCTTATATAATTGTCCTGAAAACTTGACCAAATTACTAGCATTTTTACCAGCTTTTACTAATTGAAATAATGAACCAATGTTATACCTTGTAAAAATATAGCACATGGTAACAAGGGTATGTCTTCTGTGTGAAAATTTACCTCTGTTGACTAAAAGAACTAAAAGTAGATTTTCCATTATTGTAAAGAATGAATTTGTCCCCTCATAAGTATTCTCTTCCCAGAGATTCCTCTAATGATTGACTAATGGCCTTATTTCAGGGAATTGGTCTGTAGCTCTGGAAAAGACATGGAAAGGTGATTTATCTGAGATCAAATCAATCCAACTGTTAAATATTATAATGAAACAAATACAAGTCATCTCCTTAAATTTTTATAATTTTTCAAGTATTTTCCATCAGATTCTCTGAGCAAAAAGACAGCTGCTTGTTTAAAAGACTGACTTAATTGCTTTAAACACTGCAGACTGAACCATGTATCTGTAACATGGCTCAGCTGTGGGGTCATATTTGGAAATATCTTTACATTTCACTTCTAACAAAGTTCAGTATCTGTTTAGTTAATATCTTGCAAAAACTGATTTATTCAGAGCATATGGTCTAACAAATGTTGAATACATTTTCACATGTTGAGGTATGTTTAGGATCTTGGAAACCTGTGGATTCTTACACAGAACCACATTGAGTTGAAGAACCTTGGGGAATGTTGTTCAGCCATCCTATTTCACAAGTGAGGGAAATATTCTGACAGTAAGAGACAGGGAATACATTTCTTTCCTTTCTTCTAACAAAGAAAATAAATTCCCATACAAAATATTTATTAATTAAAAAATCTTGATCCAAAGTAACAATGTAAAACATTTTTTCATGGGAGCTTTTTAGATATTGAATATGAAAATATATTTATGCAGCAATGTCCAGCCTTTAAAAATAAATACTGTGTTTATTGTACTGAGTCACTTAACAAAGGTACATAAAAGTAACATTTCTATTTTATATAATAGCCACTTGTGTATACAAGGAAGGCAGAAAAATTTATGGATTGAGAGATTAATTGATAGACGGTTGCTATATAATTGATACTCCAGAAGACTTCAATTCATAAATGAGAAATTTTATTCAAATAATTACTCCTTTCAGTGAAAAATATTAAAATATGTGTCAATGTCCTCCCGCTAAAGATACCAGACATACCTTTATTCAAACAAGTTGGGTTTATCGGTACATTTCAATAAGGGAGACTATGTAAGAGGACTCATAGGGTGTGTCTGTCAGAGGGTGTTAGAAAGAATATATTATGTGCTTCGGACGTGTGTGATGTAGTTTGGGAGCAGGTTCAGGCAGTGGGTCTTTTCATTGGATGCTGTCAGGTAATTCTGTGGTTGGGTTTAGTAATTCTTATTAAAGCTGAAGCTGTCATTGGTAAAGACTCGACAACCACTCATAATAGCCTAGAGAGGAGTTATATGGTGATTTTTGTAGTTTGGATAATATTCTTGTTTTTGCCTCTGCTCAGACGTTTTTACAAAGTGGTCTTATTTTGTCTTGATCCATTATAGACACAGGGCGGCCTTGTCTGATGTTGGTGTTCTGTGAAATTGTTTATGTTCCATAAGTGGATACCATGGCCTAGCTGAGAGTATCAGCCAAACTTCTACCAACATTATCTGATAGAGCAAGGCCAGCAGCCAACAGTCAGGGGCTGCTTTCTCTTTCTCACATATAGTAGCGTATAATTCTAACTGCATATTTCATGGCAAAATGATTTCATGTGTAGTATGCTTATTTTCCAACTATATACATCTTGTTTCCATATTTTGTAATTGTCTATTCCCATCACTGGATTGTAAACTCCACAAAGGCAGAGGCCACAGCTTGAGAACAGAGCAAATTTTACCTTGGAGTTGTTGAACAAGTTGGTCAACAATTTAGAAAGTGCACTTGAAGAGGGTAGGGTCAATGTCAGGAAATAGGTCAAATTCTGAATCTATATAAATAAAGGGTCTAAGGAAGAATCCTGTAGAGAGTTGAGAAATGTGTTTTCAAATATAAAGAGGTGGATGCAATGGAAGCTGTTAGTATAACACACCTGAAGAAGGTTTACATAAAATAAATAGCCACCTTACAAGAGGATAAACGACTGAGCAAGAAGGATGTACAGGAGTAAAGCAATTTCTGACCCAAAGAATAGGCAGCCAGAACAATGTAGAGTGCATCCTTAGAGCTTTAAATGCATATCAGGAGAATGTACTCAAGGACATAAGTTTTCCTTTAACATTGTAACTGAATCTGTGGCACTGTGGACCAGAAGGGGTATTATTCAAGTATATCCTGAGCTTCTGATACGTATCAGGTACTGTGTTAAATGCTAAAAGTATAATAGTGAAAAAGAGAGATGGAATTGCATGAATGATGCGTTTTTTATTATCATTCATACCATTCAAACAATCCTTACTCCTTTTATTTAACAATCACTGGAAGGACCTAAAATAAAGAAGTGATTAAAATGAGAAAATATTATTTCATTCACAAGACATTGGGCCAGAAGTCTCAACTGGCAAATATATTCTCCAGAAAGACCCTGATCACCTGTGGCTGTTTTTTTTTTTTAATTAATTAATTTATTTTTGGCTGCGTTGGGTTTTCATTGCTGTGCGTGGGCTTTCTCTAGTTGCAGCGAGAGGGGGCTACTCTTCGCTGTGGTGTGTGGGCTTCTCATTTCGCTGGCTTCTCTTGTTGTGGAGCGCGGGCTCTAGGCGCGTGGGCTTCAGTAGTTGTGGCACATGGGCTCAGTAGTTGTGGCTCACGGGCTCTAGAGTGCAGGCTCAGTAGTTGTGGCGCATGGGATTAGTTGCTCCGTGGCATGTGGGATCTTCCCAGACCAGGGATCGAACCGTGTCCCCTGCAATGGCAGGCGGTTTCTTGACCGGTGTGCCACCAGGGAAGCCCCTGTGGCTGTTTTTGAATGAACAGAATGATACAGAAGTGGATGAAGATCGTAGGGTTTGCACCAGAGTGTTATTGCAAGGGAAAAGCATTGCTAAATCAATGCTGGTATTTTATTAAATGGCTGGACTACTTTTTTGACTCTCTGTAATATCTGTGATTTGGTAAAGTTTTCCAAGCAAAGTCATTTGGATCTATGTTCCATTTCAACCCTTTCCTTGTAAATGGCAGCTTTTCTTTTTTTATGTAGTTTAAAATTTGCATTTTATTCATTTTTCCATAATGTTTACTGTTGCAGTATTTATAAAATAGAAATTCAGAAAAGGATTGTTTTCTTTATCCTGGCTCTTAAGTTTGATATAATTTGGTTTTATGTCTGAGTTCTGTTGCTTAAAATTTACAAGAGAAACAAAGAATCATGCTCATGAAATCACACTTCATGGAGCTAACCAACTTATGATATTAGGAATCTATAGGTGAATTTACTGTGTTAGTGTGTAAAGTTCTGAAAATTGTGATGTCCTTTATGAAAATAAGGTTCCACTACTATCCATGTTCATTTTTTAAAGAGAAAAACAAAGGCACTGATTAATGCCATACCGCGCCTGAAATGTTTCCATTTATTTTTGCCTTAACTATTTGCTATAAATATGAAAGAGTAAGGGAAAAGGAATCATACTGAACACCTTTTCTTGTTGTAGCACTTATCCAATTACTTTGGAGAGGTTGGGGATATCACAAATTAATAAATGTTTTCTTTGCTGTCCTCTTATCTTTCAAATGTGGTATCCATTGTGAAATAGGCTGTAATTTTTTTCTTTTTGCAATCCAACTCTATCAGGAAGTTGCACATTAACCTTAGAAAAATGCCTGATGAATATACAATTGACTTTATTAAGAATATACAAAATGAATATAGACACTATTGTTATAAGGGTGTATTTTATTGTTGATTGCCATCTGTTAGAAACAAGAATCTGTAATATAAAGTGAATAATTCTGAATAAATGATTCAGGGTTAGGGATGTTTCTCCACAAACCCACAAAAAGGAACAGTGATTTTTATTCCATTTAATTAAATATAGCTAAGTATTAGTTGCTAAGAGAGTAGATCTTAAAAGTTCTCATCACAAGAAAAAACAAATGTAACTGTGTGGTGATGAATGTTAATTAAACTTATTGTGGTGATCTTTTAACAATATACACGTGTATCAAATCATTATGTTGTATACCTAAAATAATACAATGTTATATGTCAGTTATATATCTCAATTTAAAAAATTATTATTGGATTTGTCTTTCATGAAAATGTTGTAATTTGGGGGCAAATTGATGCAATCTAGCTCTAGGGCTTAATCTTTATAAAATTCAGAACTAAAAAACCTCAGTAGAAGGTATTATCTATTGCTACCCAGGCCATGTGATTTCTACCTGTATATTAGATATCTAATGAGTAAAACCAGATGAATAACACCTATTGTCTGAATTTTGTATTCCATTACCAGTAATTATAACTAGTATGTTACAGAATTCAGACACTTGCCCCTAGTATACTAATATTCAGAAACTTCCCAGTAATATACAGGTAGAAACCATATAGTCTGGGAAGCAATGTGTAATATTACCTACCAGGATTTTTAGTTCTGAATTTTATGAAGATAAAAGGTCAGTTGAAAAATCTACTGAACCTTAAACTCTGTGGCATAAACAGTAGACAATATAAGAAGCTGAAAAGGAGATTCCTTGGGTCCTTATAAGATTTGTCCTTATTCTGAGGAATTTGTAATAACCTTTAATATATGGCTAAGGGGATAGTTTTCACTTATCTACCTTCACCTCTATCTGTTACTTGCTGAATTTGGCCTATTGTTTTTTTGTTCCCCAATGAGGCAACTTATTGCTACATGTTAATACTAAAACAGGACTTGTGCATTTGCTCAAAGCACAGCCTTTTAGTAGAAGTCTCTCATCAGTTGATTTCTACAGATGGCTCTGATCCTCACTATTAAATGCCCTTAAATAGTTGTCAGCCTGCTTCACTTGAGAAAATACCAATAACAAAACTGCATGTGGTGGCAGCTCTCTTTTGTGCATCTGCGGATGCACATACTGTCAGTCACTGTTTTCCTTGGAGTCTGAATTCTCCTTGGCATGGTCAGCTGCCTCTTGCCCACTGCTGTATGAAAGAGGGATTTTCAATTCCTTGAGGGGTGTCATTTCCTGCTTGGATCCAGCTTAAACAAAGTTAAGTCCTTTGCACTTATGTGACATTTTCAATATAAGATCATTTGACCTCTCCTCAACTCTATCATTCTCACAAATACATTTCAAAAAGAATATACATTTTTTAAAGAATATTTTGATTCAACTGGATTTATTTCAAGTGATTGTATATTTTTATTGAAGATTGTTAATCTTTTGAAATGAATTTTAGGGCTTAACTTTTATCTTCTCAATAGAAGTGTTGGCTTTAAAATGTTTTTAAAATGACTTGAATGCTGTGTTTTTCTATAATTTTAACTGTGTTGTATTTTTATAAATGAGAATTATTAAGAAAAAATATTAACTTTTCCTTTACTGGAATTGCTATTAGTGGAACTTTTTTTTTTTTACTGTAGTGGCAAAAAAACTAAAAAAAAAAAAATCAGTAGACTGACTCAAACTTTCTCATTTAATTAAGCTAATATGTATTTAACACAATCATTGTCATAGACTTTCTCACTTAACAAAACTCATAGGTGTTTAACAGTCACAACAACAGAGACCCAGCCTCCGTTTACAAAACATCTTTACTAGAAGCTCGCATTCCAGGTGGGCCTGAAATTGAAAGAATAGAAACTTCTCCTAGATCTGCTGCTATTTTGTGACTTTAGCCCACATGTTCAACCTTCTTAGGTCTATGATTCCCTCAAGTTTAAAATAAAGAGAACCTTTTTATTTTATTTATTTATATTTTGGCTGCACTGGGTCTTAGTTGTGGCATGTGGGATCTTTTTTGGTTGCAGCGTGCAAACTCTTAGTTGCGGCATGCATGTGGGATCTAGTTCCTGACCAGGGATTGAACCCGGGCTTCCTGCGTTGAGAGCATGGAGTCTTACCCACTGGACCACCAGGGAAGTCCCTCAAGTTTAAAATAAAATGGTTTGATTTATGATCCTAAAGAGCTGTATGCATATTAAAGAGATATAAATTAAATCATACTTTAAATGCGTTAAAGCAGATACCTTTATTTGGGGTTATGAATAATCACTCTAATTTCTGTTCAACCTTTCAACGTAATGTGGTCGGTAGAATTTTGTAGTACAATTTTGAGATCATTGGTCCTTTTATTTGGATATCTAAAGCACACCTAATAATTACTGTCTTTTAATGTCTTAGGTCATATAATTTTAGAGTTGGAAGAGACTTTAGAGATCAATAAAAAAATATTTCCTTATGTGTTAGAGAAAGGAGGCCTAGAGAAGTTGAATGACTTTCCCAAGGTAATGTATTTAATAAGGAAAATGGAAAATATAAGGAGATTTTAAGCAATCACCCCTAGCCTAGTAGAGCAAACTACATTTTGTCAAAAGATCAGACATATTAAACTATTAAACATTGATTCAAACTAGTCTTAGAGATTTGTTTTAATATTTGTAGAGTGTAAACGTAGTTATACTTTAAAGGACTGGCTTACCATATTTGTTTGTATGAA
Source organism: Monodon monoceros (assembly GCF_005190385.1). Taxonomy (NCBI): domain Eukaryota; kingdom Metazoa; phylum Chordata; class Mammalia; order Artiodactyla; family Monodontidae; genus Monodon; species Monodon monoceros. The sequence goes on from NW_021703777.1 coordinate 11,201,805, forward strand.
AAAACTGTTGGGTTGGTGCCGATAGCACCATTTTAGGAATTATTTTCTTCATAATAGTGTATCATTTTGTATCTCCTTGACATAATAAAATTAAATCATCATTTAGCTTTTAATTTTCACATTATGTTGAATGTACAGATTATTTCCAAATATCCAACTGTTTATGTTTACTGTATCCATTGACTCAAAAATATATTTAGAATCTATCTTAAGAGTAAAGCAAAACATACACACACACACACACAAATCACACCTGTAGTTCAGTGTATACAAGGAATCTTAGAGTTTTTTATTCTTTGCAGATTTGAAAAATATTTAACTTTTCAAAATTTATAAAATTCTTGTTATCAAGTTGGGGAAGTATTAAACCATTTTAATTTATCATAAAGATGCTGGGGAATAGAGTACCTTGTGCCTAATGACATCATAAACATGGATCAAAACATTGTTTTACTGGACAGCTACATGTAAAAGAATGAAATTAGAACAATTCCTAACACCATATACAAAAATAAGCTCAAAATGTATTAAAGACCTAAATGTAAGACCAGACACTATGAAACTCTTAGAGGAAAACCTAGGAAGAACACTCTTTGACATAAATCACAGCAAGATCCTTTTTGACGCACCTCCTAGAGAAATGGAAATAAAAATAAACAAATGGGACCTAATGAAACTTAAAAGCTTTTGCACAGCAAAGGAAACCATAAACAAGACCAAAAGACAACCCTCAGAATGGGAGAAAATATTTGCAAATGAAGCAACTGACAAAGGATTAATCTCTAAAATATACAAGCAGCTCATGCAGGTCAATATCAAAAAAACAGAAAAGCCAATCCAAAAATGGGCAGAAGACCTAAATAGACATTTCTCCAAAGAAGATATACAGACTGCCAACAAACACATGAAACGATGCTCAAAATCACTAATCATTAGAGAAATGCAAATCAAAGCTACAGTGAGGTATCACGTCACACCAGTCAGAATGGCCATCATCAAAAAATCTACAAAGAATAAATGCTGGAGAGGGTGTGGTGAAAAGGGAACCCTCTTGCACTGTTTGTGGGAATGTAAATTGATACAGCCACTATGGAGAACAGTATGGAGGTTCCTTAAAATACTACAAATAGAACTACCATACGACCCAGCAGTCCCACTACTGGGCATATACCCTGAGAAAACCATAATTCAAAAAGAGACATGTACCACAATGTTTATCGCAGCACTATTTACAATAACCAGGGCGTGGAAGCAACCTAAATGCCCATTGACAGACAAATGGATAAAGATGTGGGACATATATACAATGGAATAAAATACATTTTTTTTTACATTCCATACATTCCATAAAAAGGAATGAAATTGGGTCATTTGTGGAGATGTGGATGGACATAGAGACTGTCATGCAGAGTGAAGTAGGTCAGAAAGAGAAAAACAAATATCTATATTAACGAATATTTGTGGAATCTAGAAAAATGGTACAGATGAACCGGTTTGCAAGGCAGAAATAGAGACACAGATGTAGAGAACAAACGAATGGACACCAAGGGGGGAAAGTGGGGGGATGGTGTGGTGGTGGTAGGATGAATTGGGAGATTGGTATGGACACTTATACACTAATATGTATAAAATAGATAACTAGGGCTTCCCTGGTGGCTCAGTGGTTGAGAGTCTGCCAGCCGATGCAGGGGACACGGGTTCGTGCCCCGGTCCGGGAGGATCCCACATGCCGTGGAGCGGCTGGGCCCTGGGCCACGGCCGCTGAGCCTGCGCATCCGGAGCCTGTGCTCCGCAACGGGAGAGACCACAACAGTGAGAGGCCCGCATACTGCAAAAAAAAAAAAAAGATAACTAATAAGAACCTGCTATATAAAAAATAAAATTAAATTTAAAAAAATCCACAGGGACTGGGAAAAAAACAAAAGCAAAAGCAAAAACATTGTTTTATTTGCTACATGGTAATGCTATTATTTACCTCCTGTCTACTAATCTTAGTTATAAAAATATATTTTTGTGTCTTCAAACTACTTATGTTTATGTATTTTGTCTCCATTTACCTAAAATTTAAAAAGTTTTAAAAGTATGTCTTCATTTACCTATAATTTAAGGCTTAAGTATGATTATTTCTATTTTTTCTACGTGACATTTCTCTGAGACCTATTTATATCAACTATACAAGCTAACATTATGTTCTGCATTGATTTTCTAAAAAACAGTTTGCCAGCAGAATAACAAAGTATGCAAAATATCAACTAAATTTAATTTTCAAATTTAAAAAATATATTATTAGTAATATTAACAATATTATTATAGATATGATTGTCATATGCTAAAATTAATTTTTAATATGATGATTTTCCTTAAGTTCACAATTCTCTCCATCTCTCTTGGGTCTCAGTCAAAAATATGGGGATCCTGGATGATGTCAATTGCTGTTTAGACGCTTTTGTTCACATGAGTTGGACTTTGTTAAAATTCTCTACAAAGCATGTGGAGACAAGGAGAGAGTCTAACTTCCTAATAGACCCTAATAATAATAGAAAAGAGGCAAAAAAATGTTTACATATTTTGAACTCTTGTTCATAGATGTTAAATATTGCTAATTATTAAAAAGGTAATTAAAGAAATTAAGCATCTACTGTTTACAAATTAAATTTCAGTGATTAAATCTTATAATAATAAAGGGATATAGTGGGCTTGGGCAATTATAACCTGTTGTTTTACAAGAAAAAAAATTATGATCACTTACAATATGGTCATTTTTGGCTCTGAGAGCAGTAAAAGACTAAACAAGCAAGGCCCTAGCAGAGATACATTGGCGTTACCCAAGTATTGTCAATGCATGAGGTCTTCTGCGATACTACTTTCTGTCCTTTCACTGATGAAAATTGATCATCATTTCGGGAAAAGGTTGGAAAGCTCTCTAGAGCTTATTGTAATAGGCTTACAGACATCTAATAAAATTTTATTTATTCAGTGTCTTTAATTATATACAGGTCTTAAATTGTCTTTTAACCCATCCCTAAGGTATAGCTGCAGCAGTGCCAGGCTGCACAAATAATAATCCTATACTTATTGCTTTGGAGAAGAAAATATTGTTTGTGGTAAGCATACTTGTCAAATAGATTAAAAATGATCTAATTATGTGAAAACCTATTAGTCTACAGTATAGATTCAAAAGCGCTGATCTTTAACATGGTGTAATTTGCCCTTGATTTGTTGATAACAGCGAAGCAGGGCTAACACTGACATTTGGAGTGCATTTTTCCTGTTTTTTTTGTTTGTTTGTTTTGGATCACTTAGCCCCTTTTCTTACACATAGTAGATTCCTGTAGGTACATGTTGATTTTTTTCCCTATGTGATGATATCATTGCAAAATTATACAGTTTAGAAGAAAGATAACATCTACTCTAAGCATAGCTTTTTTTTGGTAAATGAAAAGGTTCTTTGTTCTCTCAGCATGTTTATTTTTTGCAGAAAATTGTTTACTAGCTCTGCAAAAGGACAAATCTTTAACCTTTTAAAAATAATTTATTTATTTTTGGCTGCATTGGGTCTTTGTTGCTGCGCGTGGGCTTTCTTTAGTTGGCGGTGAGCAGGGGCTACTCTTCCTTGCCGCTTGTGGGCTTCTTATTGCGGTGGCTTCTCCTGCTGTGGAGCACGGACTCTAGGCATATGGGCTTCAGTAGCTGTGGCTCGCGGGCTCTTAGAGTGCAGGCTCAGTAGTTGTAGCGCACAGGCTTAGTTGCTCCGCGGCATGTGGAATCTTCGGCCAGGGCTCAAACCCGTGTCCCCTGCACTGGCAGGCAGATTCTTAACCACTGCACCACCAGGGAAACCCCAAATCTTTAGCCTTTTTCAGCCTCAGTTTATTATCTGTGGAATTCGTATCATAGAGCTTTTGTGAAGATTAAATTATATCAGGTATTCATAATATAAAAAGTTTCTTTCCTCCTCCAACCCCACCTCTGAATATTTGATTTAGCTTTATATTTGTCCAATTTTCTCACCTGTTTTAAGAAGATTTTATTAGCTTATGTATATTTGTTAGTAGCCTTAAGTATTCTGGAAAAATATATGTGTGTATGTGTATATATATATTTGTAGATTAGTAACAATTACTTCTTAGTGTAAAATCTTTTATTTTGTCTTTCAGAGTATAAAATTTGTAAAGTGAATCGGAATATGGAATCATGTGATATAGTTATTTCTGGCTCATAACAAAGCTCATTCTTTGGGGTACAATTTGTTTATCTAAAAATCAGCTCTTTCAGTAAACATTTCAGCTAGTTTAATTATATAACTAAAATGGTAGAAGCAGCATTACACCTCATCTATAAACACTCAGTAATCACTAAATGTTATGCTTTGCATCAAAAATGGGAAATTTTTGCTATACATTAATTTGGAATCAGAAAGCCCTCCCTTTTTCCTCCAACATTAACCTATTAAATTCTCTAGTGCATTGTACAGATTTACTAGGTTCCAGGCACTATTCCAAAGGCTTTATATGTATGGTATAATTTAATCCTCACAATAATCTAATGAGATGGGCAACTGTTATTTCTCAATATACAGATGAGAAAACTGAGGCATGAATAAGCTAAGGTTACCCAGTGACTGAGTTGCCTGAGCCAAGATCTGAGCCCAGTAGTCTGGCTCGAGAATCTATACTTTTAACCAATATTCTGTATCATACCTATCACTTCTAGTATGTACTTTATACGTGGGGACAAGTAGGCTACCCTGTGCTTCGAATGTTTTTTCTAGTAGATGTGATGTATTATAACTGAATGATGAAAGTTTTTTCTTGATTCCTGGAAGGTAGATTGACAACTGAGTAATACTGATGTGTCAATTTATGATCATATAAAAGAGGGTTTTGTTTTTTTTTTTCTCCTGCAATGCCGATAATCTAATAGGGGCTGGGACTTCATCTTGCTCAAGGCACTTGTTTAATTCTGTATCTACATCAATTAATTGATTTGGGCAGCACACATTTTCACCATAATGTTCAAGTTTCTTTATTGTAAATGCAGTCTCTCTAGGGAATTCACCACCACCACTAAGGAAGTGCTGTGGACTTAATTTCAAAGTGTGAAAAATTTGACCATGGAATATCAGTGAAATGTTTCTGAAATTTGAATTGAACTCTGGAGCATTTGCCAATTAGTGTAAAGATTCATTTTCTCTTACATATGTGGTCTTAAGTCTACTCTGTGGTTTTAATTGTGGCAGTGACCATTTAGCATCCCACTTAATTTTCATTCTTATACAACCAGAGAAAATGATATAGACAATGAAGATCAGGTGTCTACAGACTGGAAATGTGTTTATTACTATTTTTTCAGCTATTTTATGATTTTTTTCCTCCTTAGTTGAAGTAGAATTTTAAAAATGGATTTTGGGTCTACGTAATTTTTGTCAGTGAGCATTCCATTAGTATTAAAAACTGTAGTGGGTGTCTCCACATATTAGATTTTGAATATATTTATGGATAGGCTAAGATTGAAATGATATTAGAAATCTAGAATTTAATGTAAATTTTCTATTCTGTTAAATGACAATATTGAGTCCATGACATTACATGTTCTCCTGAGGTCAGAGAAAATACCATATTTTAAAAGAAGAGCTGATAACAAATAGAGATAGCTATATCCATGGCAACAGCATAACACCCATACGGAAGGTAGTGAGCGTGTGCAACTAGGTAGCTGCATGGCAACAGCAGGGTAGTAGGGGAAGAAGAAGAAAAGTTTTGAACAAAGGCTGTAGTGGGCGTTGAATGTATTAGATTTAGCCGGTAATAAACTTGATTGACTTTTTAGCCTTCTTCAGTCTCATACACATCATATTTGTGATTTTAATTAAAAAGAACAGTTGAAAAAATTTAGTTGTGTGGTGTAAAATCAGCAAATATGCAGTTAAGGTTTGTGTCAATATGGGTATATGCTACTGGAAACTAAAAGCATATTATGAAGGAAAAACTTTCTTTATGATTTATTGATTGCATACATTTGTGAAGAATTGAAGTATGTATATCTAAAGTAAATGAACTTTCAAATTTAACAAAGCATGACCTTTATTTTGTAATTGTTTTTGTTTTTCTAATGAAATGTTTCACTTAGTGTGAAAGTGTGCATATATATAGATGTATATATCGATATATATGTTTTTAATATACATACGCAAAACCACTGCTGCATTCTCCTAGAAAGTCATTTCCTCCAGTTAGTCATGTATTTTGGCCATTGCAGGACATAGATATGAACAATTTTAGGCAGTCCTAGAGCAAATCATTTCTAATAAATTAAATTGCAATTTTTGAACATGGTATGTTAAAATTTTGAGTTTTTAAGTGTTATAATTTCTTTACAAATCCAAACTAGTCATTAAGCTTTGTATCTAAGCTCCAGAGGCAAAAGGTAGGAGTTGCTAAAATATACCTTTGAGCCCGATTCTATCTTACTCCTACTATAAAAAACATCCTAATCCAGCCTTTTGTTTTCCACTTAATCCTAGAGGACTCTGGAATTTATCCCAAGGGATAATGTATAAAAAGCTCCTTAACCTGATTAAAAGTTAAAGTGATTAATTCTCCTGCTATTCAAAATATCAAGATGTTTTTTTGACCCTTTTAGTTGTACTGATCTGAGACTTAACATTTACTCTGTGTATTTCTTTTTTTCTCCTTTTTCTTTTTTTTCTTTCTCTTCTCTTCCTCTCCTTCTTCCCCTCTATACCCCTACCTCCCCTACCTCCTTCTAATGACGCTTGCCTTACTACCTGAGTTATTTGAAGCCTCACTACAAAATGGATGCATAAAATTCAACTGTTTTATATCAGCTTGCTGTTGAATAATGTATCTGCTTAAAATCAGGAGTACTTTCATGATATTTAATTATGCTTTAAGCCTACACATTGTTCCTTGTAGCTGTTAAAGTTAACAAAATTTATACCTATTCCTTTCTTGGAAATGTAATAACATATTCTTATATCTTAATGATATCTTAGTACAGTGGTCTCAAGTTCTTTTCTTTAGTTGTTGAACCCTTTCTTTAAAGTATTATCCTAAGCATCAAAAAGTATAAAGAAAGATATTCTAGTTGGAATGAAGGTTTCTGTTTATAGAGTTATGTTCTAAACTTGAATGCAACTCTTTTAGAACTATGGGGATTTTTGTTACTTTTGTTTACTGCTGTACTGTTAGTGTATAGAGAAGCACCTCAGACAAAACAGGCTCATTATTCCCTCAGCCCTTGGGGGATTTATGTAGAGTATGGCTTTAAAAACATGGTTCTAGGACTTCCCTGGCAGTCCAGTGGTTAAGACTTTGCCTTCCAGTGCAAGGAGTGTGGGCTTAATCCCTGGTTGGGGAGCTAAGATCCACATGCCTCATGGCCAAAAAACCAAAACATAAAACAGAAACAATATTGTAACAAATTCAATAAAAACTTTAAAAAACTGGTCCACATCAAAAAAATCTTAAAAAAATAAAAAAGAAAAAGTACAGTCTACATCCTCTTATCCAATGATCCTGGATTTCTATCCTACTCCTATGGCTAATGTCATACACATTAACAATTGGAGGAGTGTCTCTGCCTCTCTCTATATATATACACACACATATTTGGGAGTGTACAAATGTTTGGACTGGTGTATTATTAAAACTCCTTATAGAAAGACAAGAAGATACTTTAAGCTAGTAGGTGTCTAGGTTGTTTTCAATCTGTAAAGCAATACAAAAACTCTTGTTTTTTCAAAGATATTGTCTGCAGAGATTCATGATGCAGTCCAGGCATTCTAGGAAAGGCCCTGGAAGCAGTGCAAAAGGGTAACCTTTATGGAGCTGAAGTTGTGAGGGAAGCCTGGATCACCATCATGCACCATGGGCTTCTCACTTTAAGATGTTTCCTTATATCTTGGGAAATGTTAGATGATTCATATATAATTTGTGATATTAAATATGAAAATGTATCTGCTGAAAAAATAGTCTAGCTCAAATGTCATATTTCACAATATTCAATAGTGTTATAAAATCATTATGTTAGCCTTCCTCCTGTAAATGTTGATATTTATGATTTGGTTTATTATTATAAACATTTAGAACAAATGTATTTAGGCTGCCCTTTGATATCACATATCTATTTGGTTATAATTAAAGATTTTGCCCACTTCTGGAAATGACTATGTGACTAAATAGATATTTGAGTTTCTATAAATTGTCAGTGTTTGGTATTTGGATTTTTAAAATATTTAACAATTTAGTTAATTTTTACATTATATGTTTTATTTGTGGCAACATAGAGCATTACTTGGAGTTACAAAAAATGGAGACATTCTTACATAGTCTAAGATAAGGAAATAAAACCACATTTTTTTTTTGTACCATTACCTATAGTTTGCTGCAGCCATGTTGAAGTTATAAAAACTCTGAAGTCAGAATGTACAATCCTTGGGCTTCCCTGGTGGCGCAGTGGTTGAGAATCTGCTTGCCAATGCAGGGGACACGGGTTCGAGCCCTGGTCTGGGAAGATCCCACATGCCGCGGAGCAACTAGGCCCGTGAGCCACAACTACTGAGCCTGCGCGTCTGGAGCCTGTGCTCCGCAACAAGAGAGGCCGCGATAGTGAGAGGCCCACGCACCGCGATGAAGAGTGGCCCCCGCTTGCCACAACAGGAGAAAGCCCTCGCACAGAAACAAAGACCCAACACAGCCATTAATAAATAAATTAAAAAAAAAAAAAATGTACAATCCTTAAAACAGGAACGGACTCCTAAAATATATCAATAGCTCTTTGCTGCAAGGTTTTTTCAGCTGCATTTGAGAAACAAAATTAGTATCACTTATTTTTAATTTTAAAAGTTTGGCATTTGGCAGTTTTTAGAGCCTCTGCATGATTAGATTTCTATAAATTTAAGAATAAATAAATTAGAATACACATTCTTCTAAGTATAGTCCTACTTTTTGCATATATTTTGTTTTCAATTGTGGAAGACTCTAAGTTATCTGGAGTTCATATTAGCTATGAAATATATAGCTAATTTACCCTGAAATAAGTCCTTCAATACTTCAATGGATTAAATATGTCCTTTGTGAAACGTCTTCCCCCTCACCACAGTTAATGAAGGGTTTGCATTGTGATCTGACAATTAAAATTCATTTTTATGTGGTAGTAGTTTGTATGATATTTTCTTTTCAAAGACACCCTCCAGGTAAGAGTCTATATGAGATTGAATAGTTTTTGAAATTGTAATGTCTACATCTTTTTGTTGTTGTTATTTTTAAAGTGTTTTAACCTGACTAGGAAGCACATCTATCATTTTGCTACTTTATCATGATATCCTTTTGATCTATAAGCTAGATTTTATCAGGGATATATATTTTATATTCACACTCAGTTTACTGATACTGAGGACATTGCTAATGTGATCACCAAAGTGATATGTACCATGTATTCCACAGTATATGCCTTAAGGGAAAACTAGAATTGTAATATTAATTTTAAAGTCCTAATATATGGCAATTAATTAAGCTGTCAACACTGTATTTCAGTAGTGGCAAAGTAATGACAAAGATATATATTACTGAAATAAATGAGAATTAATTTTAGTAGGTAGCTATGTACTTTAAAATTGCTGATAGCAAAATAAAAAAAAACTTTGAGAGGAAAAATCAGGTAGTAGCAGAAAGAAAATATTAAAAAACAGAAGATATTATTAAATCAAATCATTGTAGATATTAAAATATATGTATCAATTGCTTATATATAATTGCTATTTAAATAAATACATTGTTTATTGAATAATTTTGAATTTATACAAAATATTATGACTAACTTTCTAGGGACCAGGGAAGAAAAAGCAGCCAAAGCTATGAAGGTCTAGAAAAGTTAATTAACTTGAGATATTTGGTCTCATATTTAGAAATGTGATACAAAAAATGATTCACGTTGTATATGTTAATCATTAATTTGGTACTACTGATAAGGTAAAATGGAAGATATCTGTGTTTACTTTATTTCTCAGTTGTATATATAATGTGCTTAGCAAAACCTAACAGAGCAGACATTTTTGGTGGAATATAATAATTTTGTCATACACTATTATTGACTTGAAGCTATTAGTTTAATTGAGTAGTTAATAGTAATTTACCCATGTATACTTCTGATTTCAGTTATATTAACATAAACTATATATAAATTTAGATACAAATAAGGGTGTTTTCTCACTGTCCTAAGAATATCTCAACTCTAGGAATAAAGAAGTGTAGTAGAGACTGAGGGATGGTATCTAGAAATACCCAGAAGTGGTAAATTCTGATATTTTTCTTTTTCTTCCTTATGTCCCCAAATTATCTTATGTACTTCTTTATTTTGTATAGGAGATATTATGAAAGACAGTACAGTAAAAACAACTGTGTGTAAAAGAAGAGTAGGCGAGTTATGTGGAGAATGAGATACTCTGTGCACTATATTCTTATAAGCTCTGATCATGTCCCTCAGTGAAGAACAGAGAGGAATATTTGTTGCGGATTACTTCCCTTGATATTTCCTGGCTGACTAGTGTATTAGACCAGGGTAAGGAGGAGAGTAAGCCATGTTGTGGTAGCTGTCCCCTAGGTGCAGAAACATGAATAGGGTGTACTTAGTGGAGAGAAAGGAGGTCAGAATCTTAAGTGGCCCTGGAAAGCTATCTCTGGCGGGTACTGTTTTGATCATAAGGCAGGAGTAATTACCAGAACATAGAGATGATAATTACCTATTTTAAGAACTTTCTCAGTTTAGAAGGGGCCTTTTTTTTTTTTACATTTTAAGATATGTGGTATAAATAAAATTTCTCTCCACTAATTCAGAAGTTCAACATTCTCCTTCCTTTGTGAACCAAATTTGCTAAAGTTAAAACATCCAAAGAATAAAAGACAACACATATTTCAATATTTTGTTTGATTTAAAAAAAACCTTTGTTGTTGTTGTTATTGGAAGAGGTATTATGCATTTCCTACCGGCACTACCTGGTGCTTAAAAACATTGTTTACTCATCTTATGCCAGAAAACTAAAAAGAGATCAATTTTCTCCCAAATCATTTTGCTGAGGGCAATTGTTGATATTGCTGTCAGAAGAAAGAGGACAGTTTTATGTAGGGGGAAGAGGCTTAGTTGTTTTATGTCATTGGCTGTATTGAAACTCAGAAGAAAGCTTTGGATTCTTTGACTTTATACTTTCTCAGCATCCTGCATGCGGTTTTAGTATTTTCCAGAGGTCTCAATAGTATTCCCAATACTATCGTTACAATAGTATACCTGGATCTCTCCCTCTAGTCAGTAGCCATCTCAGTTATGTTGCCTCTGCCTTTCACACCTCCACATCGCCATCTTCTGAAGGTCAGTGTCATTCCTCATCCTGAGGAAGGGGGAAAGTACAATCTAAATCAGCATGACACATACCAGGTAGATTGAGCAGTAACCACCCTACCTCTACGGCTCTCAGATCATATCACTGGGATCCTGCTTTGCTTTCCAAGTCTTTTTCCTGTTGAGCAATCCTAGGTGTTTAGTACTCCAGCCACGATCACCAAGCATTGAGGACTCCCTATTCCAGTGAAGCTCATTTTACACACAGATGTTCAATTTAGTTAATGATTTCTTGTCTCCTATGGTTGTGTGTGTTTGTGTGTGTGTGTGTATATGGGATAGACTGGTCTCTTAGACATCAGAGCTGAGTCCCTGTTATACTTCCTTGTTTTTAAAATACTATTGTCTAGTCTCAATAACTATTATAAAGATAAAATTGGGAAAAGTTAATAAGTACCATGAGCTAAATAGATTTGTGGTCAGTGGAGTGTGAGGCGTGTGCTACATCTCTCTTCATGGGTTCACAATGCGTGTTAGCATAAATCCTCAGTAGCATCACAATAATGGAAACTGACCCTTAATTCTGTTTAACCCAACAATTTTCAAATAGATTTGCATACATAACAACTTTTATAGCATACTAATTGATAGTATAATGTTGATATTGTAGAAAGCTTGCTATTTTAGAAAGAAACTCTGAACTAGGAAATTAATGAAATGCTTATCTGTAAAAGTAACTTCCACAATAGTATGTTATGGCTACCAATATTTGAGATCCTTACATAGAAATTATGGTTTATTAAAAGTGCTCATTTATTTGGTTTTACTATACTTCTCATACATAGCAGAGGTGTGGATAAGGAACAGTATAGGGTTGACAAATTTAAAAATTTTATAGAATGTTTTCTTTAAATAATTTTCTTTTTTCTGATAGAAGTGCAGTGACGCTATGACATGAATATGATTCCCTTCACAAAATATTCATGTGACATCTTCTCTGTAGGCAAAGAATTCCTTGAGAACTAACTGTTAAAATTGTGTCATGTTCAGCTTCACAGTATAAGGACTCGCTTTAATATCTAATAGACTCTACTTCCACTTTCGTAGATTACTGTGAACGTCGTGATTGTTGTCTCAAGTAGGTACTACAATCTTTATGACTGGAATTTCCTTCAAATATACTCTAAGGGAAAACATGTAGAGTTAACGTATATAGATTTCAATAAGACATTTCAAAGTTCTCTTTTAATGTCCCTGTGCCCGATGGAAAAGTATTTTCTAATAATAGAGCCAAGCAGAATTATAATTGGTTTAAAGATCATATTCAGATAACCCTGAGTTATGGATTACTGTTAACTGGAAGGTGGATAGATTTTTAGTGGTTTGTCATAAGACTCCATCCTTGACTCTGTCATATTCTAAAATTTTATTATTAACTTAGACAGGAATTTTTGAAGCAATATTTTCAAACTTGCAGGTGCTATGAAGCTGGAAAGAATATTAAATATGTTGAATATGTTGAATGACAAAGTAGAAATTCCAAGAAACTGGAAAAAATGGAAATACTAGTTGAAGATTTTCAAGATGTTTAACAGAGTTAACTCTGAAGTCTTTTTTTTTTATAAAACCAGCATCAGTAAAAACAAGTGCACAGTTACACATAAGGATACATTTTATTTGACTACAGCATGCATAACTCCAGTCTGAACTCAGTATGGGGGGGAGAGATAAGCTAACGTTAACTGAGTGTATACTGCATGTGCACCTTAGGCTAGTGACTTTCATATACTCAACTAATTTTGTCTTCAACAACAAGCTAATGAGCTCAAAATTACTAAGTAGTATACCAATAAAGAAAATTAAATGAATGAAAATAAAGAGCCTGCCCCAAATCATTCATCAAATAAGTGTCAGAACTGACTTTTATCCCCAAATCTATTAGAATTCATGTTATTATAGAATATAAAACATGAATATAAATATAAAACAATATATAACAATATATAAATATAAAACAAGATTCAGGAAGAAAGAGTGAAAAAGGTGACTCTGCCTTGATCCAATTACATCTGGTGCTTGTTTTTAGGTCTGGCCATAGTTGCTGAGGAATATTAATAAAATAGATCAAGTCCAGAGGAGCACAGACAAAATAATTTCATATCACGTGCATTTAATTCAGTTTGGATCTCTGTATGTTAAATAAGAAACAATTCTGGTAGGATGTAGTAGGTGATTTAACAAAATTCAAAGGCTATTATCTTAAAAATTAGATTTTTTTCCCTCCTGTTTGCCTCCACAGGGAAAAACTAGGATTAATGAATGAAGGGAATCTGGAAAGTTGCAGATTTCACTCAACATAAGAAAGAATTTTTAAATATTGCTGCTTTATTTTTTTATCCTCTCTCTTATTATCTTAGGGTATACTCTATATTTTTATACTGAATATTTTCTGTTTTTCTTACTAGTATGAAAGTTCCATGATGTTAGGAATTTATGTCTGCTTAACCATGCCTATACTGGTGCCAAAAACAGTAGCTGGGATAAAGCAGGCACCTAATAAAATTTATTGAATGAATAAAATCAAACCAGAAATTTTTGGATTCAGTTTTCATCCTAGCAAATAACATTTTCCTTACTAGCAAAAAGCATTTTCCTTATTGTTAACCAAAGAAATATTCAAATAATTTGTGAATTAATAAATTCACAAAAATTCATGTAATTTAATGTCAAGGAGCATTGGATTCTCTAAAAGTCATGTTAGAAATAGTAACCCATAATGATTATTAATATATCAGTCTGTATATGGAATCTAATTTGAAACAGTTTATACATTGTGATGTTACATATTGTCGTCAAACTGTTTCATAGAGGTGTGAGCTCTGAAGTTAAACTGCCAAGCAGTTTACATGCTAGCTTTGTGATCTTGAACAATTTACACTTCGTGATTGATGTTCCTTTAAATGAAAGTATCAGAATCTACCTCATGAAATTATTTCAAGTATTAAAAGCTATAATGTATGTAGTAAAGTGAGTATAAACATGAAATAATATTATCCATATTAGTAGTAAATAATAATATTACTCTTATTATGGCTACTCACTAATCAAACTATTTATTTGAAAATAATAAATACTGAGATTTATAATAATCACCTAACATTTAGAACTGCTTCCTGGGGCTTTGCCCAAAAACCTCATAGTTCTTTTGACCTTCATATGGGAGCGAAATGTTAAATAGAATTTGGGATAAAGAGAGGACTGAGTGGATTACAGATAAAGACAAACTTGTACTCAAGGAATATATGTTGTCTCTGTACCCATTTTTATCCTCTCACTCTCTGCCTTCGCCTCTTTAGGTACAACCCCTTTTCTGTGCTCTTGTTTCTCTTGAAGGATTGGAACATAATAGCAAGTTGAGTTACCATAGGCAGCTTTGCTGTAAAAGACTAGCACACTCTCTCCCATTATAGTATTTTTCCTTGCTGTTGTTAAAAGACTCCCACACTGCTATCTGCTGCTGAAATTGATTCTGAAATAGCTATTTGAAAAAAATGACCCTCCCTTAGGTCATGACAGGTCTGTCATGGTGTCTTTGTCTTCACTCTGTTTTTGAAAAGTCTACAGTTTTTTTGTGGGAAACTTTATTTTGTTTTATGAAAACGTACGACTGACAACTACCAGTAGGATTCAGTATGACTTTAGTCATTGCAGATTTACATTGGTTGACTTATGGTACACTTCATTTATTTAGCCCGAGCATTTATCATCTTTTTAAAATTTTTGCTTTTTAAAAATTATATGTATTGCTGTGAACAATTGAAGAGTAAATTACATGCATGATCACTCTTTAATTCTTCATACTTCAGTGTTCATTTCCAGAAAATATAATCTCTTATTCTTTTATGTAACTGCAGTAGTTACCAAATTAGAATATTAATACTGATACCATACTACTTTTCAAAACTATAGGCGTTATTCAAATACTTTCACTTTTTTTCCAGTAATGTCCTTTATAGCTAAAGGAAAAGAACTGTGTAATTTTTGGAAACATTATTATTGTGTCTGAGTTTTTCCTACTGCCTCTCCTACCCTTCATTATTGAAAACAGTGTGTTTTTGGTGATATTTACTTTAAAGATAGTGCCAGTCATATTCATCTATATCATTATCTTTTCCCCCTCATTTGTATAGGCAATCTATAGAATCATGCATGTAACCTTAAAAGATTCCTGTCTTAAAGTTTGAACCTTTCTTTAGGTGTAGAACAAATTACATTCCATGTAAATTTATGCTTCTTGTATAAAAATTAGAGAGGCAGGTACACTGACTCCAAATAAAACAAAATGTTGCTAATTATAATGTGGAGTTAAAATGTATTGTAATATGAGCATGTAAATCTTGTAATCTTAATTGTTGCTTCCTTTCATACTTCTAAATATGAATTTAATTTAGGCTTAATTAATAGATATTTTTAGTTACTTAATTAAAGGATACATTTAGTAATATACCAAGCAAGCCTTTCATTTGAACACATATGTATATTTATTTATTTTAAAACAGATGACATCGTCAGATAAGATACTGTAATTACATTTAAAATACCTAGTAAAAATCTTAAAATGAGATATAAAATTAGAGATATCAAATGTTATATTTTAATAAACATATTTTCAATAACTGCACCTTAGAAATGTATTTTCAAGGAACTTACTGATAGTCTTGATGTTTTTCCAAATCGTGTTTTAAAAATGTCTGGTTTATTGCTTTTTTTTTTTTTTTTTTTTTTTGCGGTACGCGGGCCTCTCACCTTTGTGGCCTCTCTCGTTGCGGAGCTCACGGGCCCAGCCGCTCCGCGGCATGTGGGATCCTCCCGGACCGGGGCACGAACCCGTGTCCCCTGCATGGGCAGGCGGCCTCTCAACCACTGCGCCACCAGGGAAGCCCTGGTTTATTGCTTTTTTAACACTGATAAAAATGTTTCATTGCATACATTCTTAACACTGCTACTTTTCATTTGATAAGCATCAAAAAAACATTAAAAGTGTTGTCATCATGCATCTGTGTACTTTTAGTCCTTTTGACTGATGGTTTTATTTAAATAATGTTGTGACAAACCGGTAATGCCATAGTTCTTAATCCTTTTAGCGCCAGATTTTGCATTTCTACTTTCAGGCCCCATTGGCTTGAAATGTAGTGTGTGATTACATCTAAGTTCTTCAGATAAAGCTCAGTTAAAGGGTAAGACAGAAGTATGAACAGAGTTATTTTCCTTTAGAGTTTTAAACTGTGGTAGAGACTGTAATTCTGGGAATAAGAAATTGTAAACAGCTTTCTTCTTTTAAAAGGTATCTATAAATTTACTTAAATGACCTACTCTTGTTTTTTGATACAAAGAATACTGTGTAATATGAATAGGACAAATGAGCAGGCAGAGTGCATAACTGTAACACATGATTATATGTGAAAATATTTTCTTCATTTAAGTCTCAGATTTTGAAAGACTGGCAGTAACTTAGCACAACTGGTGCACAGGAAAGCACCAATAAAGTCAGTTCTCAAAAATGATACCTTCTTTTTTTTTCACTTTATTCTTATTATTTTTATTGAAGTATAGTTGATTTACAATATTAGTTTCAGATATATAACATAGTGATTCAATATTTTTAGTCTGAGTCTGTTTCTGTTTTGTAATATACATTTCTTTGTTTTATTTTTTAGATTCTGTATAAAGTGATAACAGAGAATTTGTCTTTCTCTGTCTTGCTTATTTCACTAAGCATAAGAGTCTCTAGGTCCATCCATGTTGTTGCAAATAGCAGAATTTCATTCGTTTTTATGGCTGAGTATCAAAACAATACACTGTAATAGTTTTGTTGAAGAAATTAAAACCTAACTTCTCTAAATCTAGATCTTCATCATGCTTGTTGTTACTCCATCATGCCTTCCTCTTCTGATCTTATTCTGACTCATTATGCTACACAACCCAATATCTGCAAAGATACACATGCGTGTGTGTGCACAGCACAGTAGTGGGACAAGGAACTTATGTGGAAAAAGGGAATATGAAAAAGGAGGAAGAAGATAAACAATGGAGGCAAAGCCCAAATCCTCAACATGTGAAGAAAAGAATAAAATAAAGAATAAAGGGCTTCCCTGGTGGCGTAGTTGTTGAGAGTCCGCCTGCCGTTGCAGGGGACACGGATTCGTGCCCCGGTCCGGGAAGATCCCACATGCCGCATAGCGGCTGGGCCTGTGAGCCATGGCTGCTGAGCCTGCGCATCCGGAGCCTGCGCATCCGGAGCCTGTGCTCCACAACGGGAGAGGCCACAACAGTGAGAGGCCTGCGTATCGCAAAAAAAAAAAAAAAGAATAAAGAATGAATGGAAATATGAAAATGAAGGGTTGGATAATGACTGAATAAATATTAGTAAGTAAATGAGAATTAAGGAAGGAACAAAATACAGTAACTGAAAACAAAATAAAGAGGAGAAATAACCCTCGTATGTAAAAAATGAAACAAAAGCACAAGCTCATAAACTATTATATACAGGATGGATAAACAACAAGATCCTACTGTATTATAGCACAGGGAACTATATTCAATATCCTGTGATAAATCATAATGGAAAAGAACACAAAAAAAGAATGTCTATATGTGTATAACTGAGTCACTTTGCTGTACAGCAGAGATTGGCACGATACTGTAAATCAACTATTTCAATAAAAAATAAAATTAAAGAAAAAACAACAAAAAAACAACAACAAAAAACCCCCCAAAACCCTCCACAATGCAAGCACAAAAATATATAATGAGTTAGAAAATAAGGAAAGGGAGAATGACTGGTCTTGAAACTACCATGATCACACTAATGGTAATTGCTTTTTCTGAATTTTTATTTCCTAAACCTCATTTCACTCAACCTATGTGTAATTAGCATAAATCTGAGTATTACTGAATTTAGAAATCTAGAACAGTATTAAACATATTTATATGTGGTCTAGAGTTAATTATATAGGGAAATATTTGTCCTGTATAATTTTCTGCTTCATTTTAAGTTCTCTCCATGTTAAAAATTTTCTTTAAGCAATTGTTATCATTTTACTCAAATGAAATTCCTGGAAGCAGACTGGCTGGGTCAAGTTCTCTCTTTTTATAAAATCTGTGATTAGTTCCTACAAATAACACATTGTTTAAATTTAAAGAATTCAAAGACAAATATGTTACCGATCCTGTTTCATAATACTATTTTTGTATCAAAACAAGAAAGGTATTTATTAATTTTTCCCCATGAGGATTCTTTGGAGAGATATAGATCTCTATTTCTATCTATCTGTATCATTTAATGGTAATAATAGCAGGCTGGATGCCATGGATTAGCCACATTTTGGGACAGATTTATATAATCTGCATCCTCAGAAATTCAGTAGTGTTTTCTTTTTGCAGAATGCATCTGGCACCAGACATGCATACAAACAAAACTCTCGGGATATTTGATGAAACAGCACAAGTGAATTCATAATTGAATTTAGTACCTGAATTCATAATTAGAGATATATCTAATAGCCAAACTAGAAGAAATGATCTGAAGAACATTGTCTTTCATATGTAATGGTCCATTCGGGGGGGGAAAAAGACTGTTGGCCAACTGAGTAAACATGGATCAGAATAAAAATATCTGGATATTCATTCTTATGAAATTTTTATGTTAAAATCTGGTGATCTGATGAAATGCCTTGCTGGTTAGATACACTTCTACAATTAGTGTTGGTCATTTTGAATAAGACCAATTTGAGTTTATCAGCTTCAGTCACTATGTTTTAAAAAATTAAGAAGCCAAGGCACAAAAGGTGATTTGGTTTGTCCACAGTTACTCAGTGAGCCAATGGAAGTACTGCTGATCTCTTTTACAGTATCTGCTATGTTTTGTGTAACACCTGAATGCCTAATTATTCAACTTTAATATTCGTTTTAATGAAGACCACCAGAACATTATTTGTAGTAATATAGATAACCATCTGCAGTTTCACATTTTTCATAATGTTATGATTTCTCAATTATTTTCATTCAGTATTATCTACACTTACCTTAGCCAAAAAGTGAAGAAATGGTTATTGTCACTGATTTTATTTGAGGATTGTCCTTTACTGATCGTTAGTTGCACACCATGATTTTAGCAAATAATCTACTGATCAGTGTAGGGTTGATTAATTCCAAGAATTAGTATTATCCATTATACATAAATTCTAGAAAACATTTTTCACAGAGGCCAAACTTCCTGATTTTGTCCTAGATACCGCAGTATGGCTGGTTTTGGGCTTTGTGGTTCACTGATTACAATGTGCATAAAGCGCCCTACTATATTTTAACTGGAAGATTATAAATACTTTGATCCAGGGCTAATAAACAACCTCTTATAAAACTGAAAATAGTTATAGACAAAGCCTGATTAAACAGAAATTTTCAAATCTCTACACTGAATAATAGTTTTTTTATTATTAAAATTTATTCAGTTTCTCTGAATTTCGACTTGAAAGAATTATTACTGTTTTCTATAATTATATGTACTCTCAATAAACATTTATTTTGACTTGATATAATTACCATTTGCAATCCTTAATTGAAATAAATTTGTTTATGTAAATCAGTGTAGTTTTTCCCACATAATTTCCTTTTAATAGACATGTTATTTTATAAAACTTATTTTCCACTTAAAATATTATTTTGCTATTTTGCATTTGTCTATTATTGCTTTTAGACTTCTTCGCAATAGTTTGTTTTTCAGTTGTTTATTCTTAGTATTTGGTGGTACTGAAAAGTAATCTATACTTCTATCAATGATATATTTTGATGGTATTAACAAAATCACTAACATTTGTTAAAATTAAAAAGTGATTTCAAGTTCTAAGTCAAATGAACATTGCCAGTGGTAATATATTATTTAAAATATAGTGTTTATTCTCATAATTATTTACAAATTAGCTTGAATGTCCACATATTTTGCTGGTATACTTACTAATAACAGGGATTCTTTTTACAACAACAAAAAATTAATATTGTGTTTTTTGAGAAGTCATAAAAGATAGGGAAATAGCATGATCTCTGCCCTGTGGAGCTTACAAACTAGTAGAGAGGACAGCTGTTGAATTCATCCATGTAGTCAATATTATGAAGAAATGCAGATATATAATAGAATAGTAGTTTATACCTCTTTAAAGAAGGTGTTCAAATATATTGACTTATGATCTGGCAAAAGTATACACTACTTAATAGCTATTATTATCTTTTTTTTTTTTTTTTATTATCATCTTTTTACTAATCAGGAAAGTAAAAATTAGCTAAAATGATTTGTGCGGGATATACAGAATATTAACTAGGCAGAACCAATGCTTAAACCAGGACTTCAAACTCAAAATCTTCAATCTTGCCAATAGCAAGCTCTCTCGCCTCTGATATTTATTCTGTGTAGTTTGCCTGGGACTAGAAATACGTCTCAGAGTTAGAACAGCATTATATCTATAAGATATGGGGTACAGTTGTAATAAGATAGTTACATTTACTGAGTATATATTATGTGCCATATTTTAGATATATTACTTCCATTCCTTACGACACTCTAAACTCTTAGACTTTGATGGAATTATTCCCATTTTATAGGTAAGAATACTGAAGTTTAGTAACTAATAAGTATTAGTTACTATTTGCAAACTGAAGTCTGGTTCTGAAGTTCAAACTCTTTCACTTTTTTGAATATTTGTACTTAGAGAAAACTGTATTTTATAAAATTCACATGTACTTGGTATCTCAGAAACCATATTTTTTAAAATATGCAATATACTCTAAGGTTTCTTAAGCTTATGCAATTTTTAATGAAACAAAAGAATTAGATATGATAAGTATTTTGGTTTCACTTATTAAAGCCATACTGATTTTTAAAAATGATTCCTTAAGTGGCTTGACATCTTGTCTAAAATGTTCAGACTCTTATTAGTGAAGTATTCCAGGAACTTTTTTTTTTTTTTAACATCTTTATTGGAGTATAATTGCTTTACAATGGTATGTTAGTCTCTGCTGTATAACAAAGTGAATCAGCTATACATATACATGTATCGCCATATCTACTTCCTCTTGCGTCTCCCTCCCACCCTCCCTATCCCACCCCTCTAGGTGGTCACAAAGCACCGAACTGATCCCCTATGCGGCTGCTTCCTGCTAGCTATCTATTTTACATTTGGTTGTGTATATTTGTCCATGCCACTCTCTCACTTCTTCCCAGCTTACCCTTCCCCCTCCCTGTGTCCTTAAGTCCATTCTCTATGTCTGCATCTTTATTCCTGTCCTGAATCCAGGAACATTTTAAACTTAGCATTATTTTATCCAAGAAGACAAAGACATTTACTTCAGTAATAAGGTATTATTTTATTTGATACTGGAGAAATAGAAGTAAACTACTAAAGGAATAATAAAGAGCTTGTACTATATTATGTTTTTAAGAAAACTGAGACCCAGAATGTCTTCCATGTCGTATTTGCCAAAGACATTTGATAAATGCAGTGAAACAAACATTTATTAATTTTTTTGGTGTGTGTCAATATCTGCGTTAAAGTGCTTTTGTATACGTGCCTTAATGATTTTATTTAATTAATAATATGCCTTTCATTATCATAATTACACACAATCATTTACAGCTAGTAATTTTTAAGCTTCTGCCATGGGAGAGACAGTGCATTAGGAGATTTAACATATACAGTGACTTAACCTCAGGGATTAGAACCTAATTATGGAGATAAGATATATACACAGAGATAACATGTAAATGCAAAAAGAAGAGTATAAGCAGTAATTGTTATGGATGTTCATGGCAAGAAAATAATTGTTATGAAATGATTATAACCCACTATTGTTTATTATAATCTAGCAGATGTCAGGAGCCAAAAGACAGTTCTGCAGAGCAGAAAAGGTAAGAAAATGTCCAGCACATCAGGTGCCTCCAGTTGTGGATGAATTCTAAAGAATGAACTTAAATGCAGTAGTGTTGACCTATCAAAAATTTAAATAAAATGATTTTATTCTTTAATTTGTTTTCCTAAAGCATGGGCAAACCATTCATTAATAGTAGAACAAACTGTTACCCATTTTTTTAGTTATCTGAAGGAGGATAAAAATCAAACATTAGTCAATTAGAATGAATCACATGGTAATATAAAGGTTGAAAAATAAAACGCTTTTTATTTCTTGCATTGCAAGTAGTCCAAAACCAACATTAGACATAATTATGAAAAGTTGAATCCCTTTAAAATAACTATGTAAAACATAAAATTTAGAACAATATAATTATGATAGATAACATGAGAAGGATCACTTATTTTACAAATACTTTCTGTAAATTACTATAGGTTCTTATAAGCTAAAATATTGTTAAAATTTTTTATGTCTTATAAAAGTCACAAGTTCTCAGTAATAGCTCTCTCATTAACTATAGCAAAAGGAAGAACAAAAGAGTTCACTAAAAGGACGATTAAAATTAGTGTGTGTATGTGTGTGTGTGTGTGTGTGTGTGTTTATACATCTTTAGGTTCTCCGTACAGAATAAATAATGAGGAGCTTAGGCTGTTAGCAAGCCTAGCATTGACTTCAGTCAAGAATAGTTGAATAATAATAGTTAGAAGGAGTTTTATATATTGTTTACTATTGGAAAACTCAAGATCAAGAGTATGGAAAAATAAAATTTTTATATCACCTGTCTATATGGAATAAACTGAGAATGAAAGGAAGTGCTGCCCATCATAGGGTAGAGTGATGAGGGTAAAGTTGCAACAGACAAGTGGCATGGAAATCCATGGGGCAATATCAGGAGGAGAGGACAAAAGAAGCATGAAAATATAGCTCATGTGAAAAAGACAAACTGTCACAAGAGCAACCTTAGACTAACATGTTCTTTTTGAACATGACAGAAGGAACAAGGCTAATTAAGAGAACATATCAGTAACTGTGATGAACCATATGAAAGGGATTTTGATTTCTTCCACATATGTGGTTGAGGGATACTGGTAATGATTATCATTACTGTGCCTGCCTCAAGCTGATGTGGCCTGGTGAAATGGGAATTTCACCCAGAAATCATGTATCCATGTAGCTGCTTCAGAATGTAGGTGATGCATTTAAATGTAAGTAATGCTCTATAAATATCTCCTTTAGGGAATTTATCTTACAGATATGCTGGCATATATATGTACAAACATTCTTCTGGAGCAGTGTTTGAAATGGCAAAAATTTGGATGTACCTAAAAGGTTAAATAAGAATGGAATAATATGCAGATGTTAAGAAGATGAAAAATCTCTATGTACTGATATGGACATAGTTCCAAGAAACACTTTAACATGAAAGCAAGATGCAGGAGAGCACAGTGTGCATCATGTACACTCTTTGAAGTGTGAGATGAAAATGTCCTATATTTGTGTTTCTTTGTACATGCATGAAAACCGGAATTATGCTTAAGGAACTCAGAATACTAATCGTTCTTGGGAGAGACAGGAATAGGCATTAGGCAGATGAGTGAGAATGATAGAAGAGAGACTAGAAATTCATGATTTATTAACTTTTTAGTGTTTTCTAGACTTTCAATTATATTTTTCAGAAGTGAAGTTAAAAGAAGTATACTCCATCTAACAAGCATGTTACTAACTAGCAGTGAGACTGAGCTGCCTCACAACTTTAAAAGTGATGTAACCACTTGAATATAGTAAAAGGATTAGATATTCTCATAAAGTCCATTACAATTGGAATATCTATTATTTTTTAAAGTGATTCTCTGTTCATTTTTATTGTTGACATTTAAAACTAGAGTTACATCTGGTTTAGTCAGAGATGGAACTAGTGCTCATCCATTTTCTTTGAGCTATCCACATTTTACTTTCATGAGAAGAGACATAGTATCAATAAGCAAACATGCAGATATCAGAAAGGACTCTTGGGATATGTCATTAAAAAGCTACTGATTTAGTGCAACTTTCTACATCCCATATAGCACAGATTTAACTTTCAACACTTTCAAAATAATAAACCTGAGGACAGGTTGCTGTCTTCAGAATTGTGAACTGAGCCATGGTTGTGTTTGTGCCCTCTTGAGTGCTTTCACCCTTCTCATGTTGAACCCATAAGCCGAGACCCCTCAAGCTATTCTCATCTTCCCCCAAACCTATTCATAATTGCAAGCTTTCTATCCCACTAACAACTGTTGAGCCTTCTATCCCATGAAACATTCTTTTTGTTGTCTTTTCAAATGGCAGTCATATTGAAAAGATGATGAATATATGGCCAAATCCAACATTTAGTGTTAAATATATTAAATTGTATTCTTGTTCTCCGACAAAGAAATTTTTTGTAGTCTGTTAATTAATTGAGTTGAGATGCTTTATAAAGATATAAAATTAAGGCATTTTTAGTTATACATTGTATAATTATAATGTAACTTTTTTGGGTAGAATACTAGTAGCAACTAATTAGGTATATATGTGGAGTGTGTGTGTGTGTGTGTGTGTGTGGTGTATGCGTGTGTATAATTATATAATATTTCAGTTAGGCAAAACATATTATTTCATTATTTCAGAGCTGGAAAAGTTCTTAAAGATAAGTCTCAACTATTCATATCACAGCTGTGGAAACTGAAACTCGAATAAATACATAGTCACAGATGTACTTACTATAAGTATTGCAACTAGAAACTGTTGTCTCATTTACATCTTTAAATAACATCTTTATTGAGATATAATTCAAATACCATAAAATTCACCCTTTTTAAAGGCTCAGTGTTTACAAGATTATGCACTCATCATCACTGTCTAATTTTAGATCATTTTTACAACTCCAAAAAGAAAATCCATACCCATTATCCATCACTTCCCATTCATCCCTCCCTTCAGTCTCTGGTCACCATTAATCTACTTTTTGTCTTCATGGATTTGCTTTTTCTGGACATTTCATGTTAATAAAATCATAGGATATGTGGCCTTTTGTGACTGGTTTCTTTCATTTAGTAAAATTTTTTCAAGGTTCATCCACACTGTCACATTACTTTTTTTTTTTTTTTTTTTTTTTTTGCGGTACGCGGGCCTCCCATTGCTGTGGCCTTCCGGACGCGCAGGCTCAGCGGCCAATGGCTCAAGGGCCCAGCCTCTCCGCGGCGTGTGGGATCTTCCTGGACCGGGGCACGAACCCGTGTCCCCTGCATCGGCAGGCAGACTCCCAACCACTGCGCCACCAGGGAAGCCCTGTCACATTACTTTTTTATTGCCAAATAATATTGCATTATAAGGACATACCTCTTGTGTTAATACATTCATCGGCTGATGGGCATTTAGGTTGTTTCTCCCTTTGGGGCTATTATGAATAATGCTGCTATAAATATTTGTGTATAAGGTTTTGTGTGGATTTATGTTTTCAGTTTTCTTGAGTTGTACATAAGAGTTGAATCGCTGGGTATTGTGATAACTCTATGTTTAACATTTTGAGGAAGTGACAAACTGTTTTCCAAAATGGCTGGATGCTTTTACATTCCCACCACCAATGCATGAAGGCTCCAATTTCTCCACATCCTTACCAACACCTGTTGTTGCCTGCTTTTTTTTCTTTTTTCTTTCTTTTTTTAATTAACCCTTCTTGTGTGTGTGAAGTGGTATCTCATTGAAGTTCTGATTTGTCTTTCCCTAAAGACTCATGATGCTGAGTATCTTTTCATGTACTCATTGACCACTTGTATATCTTCCTGGGAGAAATTTATATTGAAATTCTTTGCCCATTTTTAATTAGATTATTTGACTTTTTATTGTTAAATTGTAAGTGTTCTTTGTATATTCTCAGTACAAGTTCTTAATCATATATATGATTAGCAGAAATTTTCTCCCATTTTGCAGGCTGTCTTCCACTTTCTTGGTGGTGTCCTTTGATACACAGAAGTTTAAAATTTTTATGAAGTACAACTTATCTCTTTTTACTTTTGTCGTTGTGCTTTTGTTGTCATCTAAGAAAACATTTGCATAATCCAAGGTCACAAAGACTACTCTAGTGTTTTATTCTAGGAGTTCATATACATTTTTAACAATTCTTTCCCCAGAGGAATTGATTATATGCAATTTGGTTATAAGTTAAAAAAAATAAATAAGCAAACAAAGAAATATAATAGGAAGGATATATTACATGTAATTTATGTAGTAATTTTGCCTTCATTTATTCAACAAATATTTTTTGAATACATGCAGTGAAGCCGGCATGGTATTAGGAACTGCGTGTTTCTATATAATGACATTTAATTTTATAACCAATTTCTTATGGTAGTTATTATATATTAATTTTTTCCAAAAGGAAATAGAGGTAAGTAACTTTCCCTAAGTCACTGTGTTGATGAGCGTGGGGCTAGAGTTAAAACAAGCAGTCTGATTTTAGAGGCTGCTGTAAACAAGCCAAATAACATAGTGGTTAAGAACACAAATTCCAGAGCCAGGGAATTGCCTGGGTTTCCCCCAAACTTCCCAGCAATTGGACTTTGGGTTAGTTAATTAACTTCTTTCTATTCCTCTTTTGCAAAATGCAAATAATGATAATAGGACTGTTATGAGAATTAAACGAGTTCTTGTATTTAAAGTACTTAAAACTGTGCCTGGTACATTTTTAATGCCTACATAATGTCAGTTATATTTGTTTATACAATTACTTATAAATGATCACTGTTCTTATGGAACTGACATTTCTATTAGAGGACACAGACATTGAACTAATAACCATATATGTTATAAATTTTGATAAGTGTTATATATAGAGAAGCAAAAGAGTAAAATTTTAAAAAAATTATAAAAGAGATTAGGTAGTTCACTATACTCAAGTAGTTCTTTCTTCATTCTGTGCTACTGAGGATAAGGTCTTTTTGACTTGGTGTCTCAGATGTCTGTACAATAGTTCCTGTTGTAATATGTGTAGAGTTTCAACACAGCAATGTATAGGAGAAACATTTTGATAAGGATAAAAATGCCCCTGAGTCTCAACTAAAAAGTAGGTCAGGGCTTCCCTGGTGGCGCAGTGGTTGAGAGTCCACCTGCCGATGCAGGGGACACGGGTTCGTGCTCCGGTGCGGGAAGGTCCCACATGCCGCGGAGCGGCTGGGTCCGTGAGCCATTGGCCGCTGAGCCTGTGCGTCCGGAGCCTGTGCTCCTCAACGGGAGAGGCCACAACAGTGAGAGGACCGCGTACCGCAAAAAAAAAAAAAAAAGTAGGTCATAGCCTATATTCAGATATACAAAAAATTTCAGTGTATGAAAATGTTTCATGAGGTCATATTTTCACTAAATTTAGTATAGTCACTTCGAGCTCTTTTTAGAATGGGGGGTATAAAGTATACATCATATAAAAATAATTTCAAGATAATAAAAATCCATTTATTCTTGTAAATTTCAGGCCTTTTGTCTTAGAAATGCTCAAAAGTCAAACAAGTCGCCATCATTGTAATGTTGCTATCAAACACCCAGTGACATAAGCATAATGATTAGATTTTGAAAAATGTGCACAAGAATCCTGGCCTAGGAACAAAAGACAGGAGAGTATTATATACAAATGATGGGAACATTTTGCCTAGGGAAGGAACTAGAGCTTTCTTTCCTCAAATGTAAGGAGGTCGGCTGGTCTCCTTTATCCTACCAAATTGTCCCACATGTAAGCTTTCTATCTGAGAAACAAATGATGTCAATACTAGTCTTTCTTAATTAAGGAGTTTTTCATGTAAATTATTAAAAGTAGTATAGATTAGCATCCACAAAATTTTCATATCATATATAATACATTGTTTTGAAATCTGTATTTTCTTTAATTTAAAAAAAAATAGCACAACCATTTTCTCCCTTTTCACAACCAAGCGCACACTGACCTGCTGTTAATTCTGGCATTAGAAGCTTGATGGCTAGAAAAAGTGTTGGCAATTTGGAAAGAAATATCATAAACAAATGAGACAGAGAGCTGGACAAAGCCATGGATTCTTCATAATTCACCTGAGCAAGATTTCTTTAACCCCAGAAACATTTCTACAAAAGTTAACAAAAGTAGGGCCAGGGAAATGTGGGGGTGTGTGTGTGTGTGTGTAGAAAGGGGAATATACAGTGAACATGACTAATGACTCCTTAAGTGGATTGTACTTGCTATATACACTTGAAGATAAACAAAGCCTGAATAATGTGCAGACCAGTTGCTCAGTACCACCCAACATATAAATAGGTGGAGAAAATTAAGAATTTCCTGCAATGAGGGTTGGAAGTTTCTTCAAATAAATTTAATTTTTTTCTCCCTTGTGTATGATTTAGAGCAGCGGTCCCCAACCTTTTTGACACCAGGGACCGGTTTCGTGGAAGACAGTTTTTCCACGGGGTGGGAGGGGGGGAGTGGTTCAAGCCCTAATGTGAGCAATGGGGGGATGAAGCTTCGCTCAAAGCTTTGATCGCTTGCCCACTGCTCACCTCCTGTTGTGCTGGGGGGGAAATTGGGGACCCCAGATTTAGGGTGTACTCTTCTATTTCCCTGCCCCCTCCGCAGTCCTTCCACCACTACACACGCCTGAGAGTTAGCCAGTTGTTGGGTGAAGAACAGTTATCACTCTCAGATTGGCAGTACACTGGCCAAGTTTTGGCTAGAGAAAAAGGACTTTGAGATTAATGGCTAGGGCATAAAGCATAGAAACACAGAAAATTACTTATGAAACTCTAGGTTTAGCTTCAGATGTAACCTCTTTACCTTCTCTGTCCCCATATTCTAATGAGGTGGGAAAGTTGGATCTCTCCATGAGGTCCATCACTACGCCCCTTACCACTCATTACTCTAATGTGCTCTCTATTATGCCTTGCTAACTTAACCTTGAGGAATGAGGAGGCGATGGAAACACTACAAATGAACGATCAGAAAAAATGTCAGAGGATAGGGAGAGGGACAGATAATTCATAGGTTCAATTTTTAAAGTTAGCTTGGGAAGTCTGCAGGGCTGAGCAAGCCATTGCTCATTCTGGGGGAACAGAGAGGCTTTTTCTGTGAAGGGGATTGATCCTGGGTAGTTATAACTAGAACTGCACATTCTTAAAAACTGGTTGAAGGAGGGGGACATCTAATGGCATCTCAGTCATCCCTGCCCACTAGGATTTTCAGTTAGGTAGATGCCACTGCTAAAGCAGAAAGTGCCACACCCTTGGGAGACCGCCTTTCAGGAATGGTCAGGGATTGTGTTCCTTGTTTATATCTGTTATTTCTTTTTTCACCACTTTGAACATATGTTTTCAATAAGGAAACATGTTCAGTTTTCCTAATCTTTAAGCTTACTACACTGGCTTCATGGCAAAACTGATGCAGTATTACATTCATGTATTCTATTTTGCTAATAACACTTTTTGTCATTATTTAAAATTTCTCTATAATGCTTGATCCTGTTTATACATTTTACATTCAAATATGTTTTACCTTTTTGGTGCTTTATTTCTTATTCTTAATCCTCTATCTCCTAAGTGTAGGAAATGCCCAATTTTAAATCTCCTGGCTTTTAGTTTTTTTTATATTCTTCTTGACAAACTTTGATTTTAATATATCACAATTTCTTTTAGGATATTATGTCTTTTCCCTGATTCTCATCTATTTTATTTATCAGTGTCTGTATCTTTTAGGTTTTTATGTCTCTTATTTGTCTCTATTTCTTTTTGAACTTTATTTTTGCCATTTCTTCTCACTATGTTTCTTTATTTGAAATTTTTTCTCTTCAATTCTTCTTGTATTTTTCTTTATTTTATGGTTTGTGGTTACTATGCAAAAGAAGTATGCCATAGGAGCAGTGGCATGGAGAGAGAGAGAGAATGCCTTCTTTCCTCTATCTGTCACAGAATTGACTTTCCAGGTTCATTTACTATATTTCCCATTCTTTTAAGGAGGCTTCTCCAAAGAAGCCACAAAGATTCTAGAGACCTGCAGATTAACTCTAGAGAGCTCTATAGTATATTCTATGTGGGTAGCATTTACAGGCATACCTTGGAGATATTGCTGGTTCAGTTTGAGACCACCACAATAAAGTGAACATTGCAATAAAGCGAGTCAAATTTTTTCTGGTTTGCAAATGCATATAAAAGTTATATCTATACTATATTGTACTCTATGTTAGAGTGTGCAATAGCATTGTGTCTAAAAAAGCAATGTTCGTGCCTTACTCAAAAAATCTTTATTGCTAAAACATGGTAACCATTATCTGAGCCTTCAGCCAGCAAGTCATAATTTTTTTCTGGTGGAGGCTCTTGCCTCTATGTTGATGTCTGCTAATTTATCAGGGTGGTGGTTGCTGAATGTTGGGGTTATTGTGGCAGTTTCTTAAAATAAAACAACAATGAAGTTTGCCTCATTGATGACCCTTCCTTACTCAAACCATTTCTCTGTAGCATGCATTGCTGTTTTATAGCATTTTACCTACAGTAGAACTTATTTGGAAATTGGAGTCAATCCTCTCAAACCTTGTCACTGCTTTATCAACTAAGTTTAGGTAATATTCTAAAGCCTTTGTTGTTATTTCAACAGTCTTTGCAGTTTCTTAGCCAGAAGCAGATTCCATCTCTGGAAAGCACTTTCTTTGCTCATCCAGAAGAAGCAACTCCTTGTCCCTTAAAGGTTTATCATGATATTGCAACAATTCAGTCACATCTTCAGGCTCCACTTCTAACTCTAGTTCTCTTACTATGTCCGCCACACCTCCAGTTCCTTCCTCCAATGAAATCTTGAACCCCTCCAGTCATCCATGAGGGTTGGAATCAACTTCTTTCAGACTCCAAAAATACTGATGTTTTGACCTCTTCCCATGAATTGTGAATGTTCTTAATGGCATCTAGAATGGTGAATCCTTTCCAGAAGGTTTTCAATTGACTGTGCCTGGGTCCATCAGAGGAACTACTATCTATGGTAGCTTTAGCCTTATGAAATGTATTTCTTGAATAATAAGATTTGAAAGTCAAAAGGACTTCTTGACCCATGGGCTGCAGAATGGATATTGTATTAGCAGGTGTGAAGACAACATGAATATTGTCGCATATCTCCATCAGAGCTCTTGGGTGACAGGAGCATTGTCAATGAACAGTTAGTTTGAAAGAGATGGTTTTTTTTGAGCAGTAAGTCTCAACAGTGGGCTTAAAATATTCAGTAAGTCGTGTTGTAGACAGTCCAGGATTTATTGTTCCATTTATGGAGCACAAGCAGAGTAGATTTAGCATAATTCTTAAGGCCGTAGGATTTTCAGAATGATAAATGAGCATTTCTTTCAACTTAAAGTCACCAGCTTCATTAGCTCCTAACAAGAGAGTCAGCCTGTCCTTTGAAGCTTTGAGGCCTGGCTTTGACTTCTCCTCTCTGCCGTGGAAGTCCTAGATGGTGTCTCCTTCTAGTAGAAGGCTGTCTTGTCTCCATTGAAAATCTGTTTAATTTAGCCACCTTTATTAATTATTTTAGCTAGATCCTCTGGATAACTTGCTGTAGCTTCTGCTTTAGCAATTGCTGCTTCACCTAACATTTTTATGTTATGGAGACGGTTTCTTTCTTTAAACCTCATGAACCAACCTCTGCTGGCTTCAGACATTTCTTCTGCAGCTTCCTCACCTCTCTCAGCCTTCATGGAATTGAAGAGAGTTAGGGCCTTGCTCTGGACTAGGCTTTGGCTTAAGGGAATGTTGTGGCTGGTTTGATCTTCTGTCCAGACTGTGAAAACTTTCTCCATATCAGCAGTAAGGCTGTTTTGCTTTTCTATCATTTGTGTGTTCACTGGAGTAGCACTTTTAATTTCCTTCAAGAACTTTTCCTTTGCATTCAAGCCTTGGCTAACTGGCTCAAGATGCCTAGCTTTTCGCCTGTCTTGGCTTTCGACATGCTTTCTCACTAAGCTTAATCATTACTAACTTTTGGTTTAAAATGAGAGACATGTGACTCTTCCTTTTACTTGAACACTTAGATGCCATTATAGGCTTATTAATTGACCTAATTTCAATATTGTATCTCAGGGAATAGGGAGACCCGAGGAAGGGAGAGAGGCAGGGAAATGGCCAGCCAGTGGAGTAGTCAGAACACATACAACATTTATTGATTAAGTTCATCATCTTGTATGGGCATGATTCATGGCACCCCCAAGCAATTATATAGTAACATCAGAAGTCATTGACCAAAGATTGCCATGACAAATATTGATATAATAATAATGAAAAAGTTAGAAACGTTGCAAGAATTAGCAAAATGTGACACAGAGACACAAAGTAAGCAAATGATGTTGGAAAATGACACCAACAGACTTGCTCTATGCAGGATTGCCCCAAACCTTTAATTTGTAAAAAACGCAGTATCTGCAAACCACAATAAAACAAAACATAATAAAATGAGGTATATCTGTATAGATATTTGTTGCTTTCTGGTACATTATGTCACTCAACTTAAAATTCATGGTGTTTCAGACAGTGTTACTTTTGTAGGTGAATTTACAAGTCACCATTTCAGATAGTTTTTTCTCAAAATTGGGACTAGAGAACATTCTGGAACTTGAATTTTTAACAGATATGAGCTTCTGGTATAACAAAACATCAATAATATGTAAAAATGGAACCTAAAGCTCAACATAAATGAAAAATGCACATAATAAACATATTGTATATCTGTCTGTGTTATATGATAAATGAAATTGATCCAATAATTTATTTAAGTGAATATGAAACTCCTTCCTCCATATTCAGATTCAGCACCATGACAGAGATTCTGGAGAGAAGGCATGAGATATAATTGGCATACTTAGGATTTGTTCAAGGAGGTGTGCCCTGATCACAACCAGTGCTGGTGTTTTTCTTTGTTAATTTGGTGAAACATTTGCTGCATCACTTTGCCCTTGGGTATTACACTGGCTTTTCTCTGCCATCAACATTCCTTATAAAGAGAGAAGTAGGCTGTGGTTATAATGATGTGCTCTGGGTGTGGCCACTCTAGTTCATTAGACTCCTGGGATTTGTTTTACAAGAAAATGTAAATGTTATATCCAAACCCAATGTAGCCCTTTAGCCTGTTTCTAGGCTGTGCTAATTGTGGCTGTATTCTTCACCACGCTGATAAACTTTAGGTGTTACAGCAGTTCCCACATGACTTTATGGGAACCATCTTTTCTTCTGCCCTTAAAAACTCTTCAACTCCATGTCTTTGAGTAGGGGCTGGGCTTCTATTTGAGCATCTATACTCAGTAGGCGTCTTTCCTTCACAATGAGGTTTAGTATTGTACTACATTTATGGACTGTTAGAGCAGTACATTTAACTGTGATACAAGTTAGCTATTCTTGTTAGAGACCATATTTTGAAGTTAGTGAACATCAATATCTAGAGAAAGCTCCATTGATAGATACAATTCTTGTATCCATGAACATTTATTGCATACCTATTTCATATGCAGTGGATCCCCAAGTACTGTTCTGAGCATTGGAAGCCCCAAATGGAACGAATTAGGCAAAATCTCTGGTTTCACGGAGCTGACATTCTACCAGAAACACAGTTTTTATGCAGACGCAGTATACATAGTGGGTAAGAGCTTGGACTCTGAAGTTATACCTGGATTCAAATTCTATCATGAGCACATTTCAGATTTGTGATCTTGGGCCTCTTATTTCATTTATGATACAGGTTAACAATCCTTTATCTGATACTCTTGGGGACAGATAGGTTTCAGAATTCAGAAATATTGGATTTTTGTAAAGTAATATGGTACATATCTATTCAATCCATAATAACCTCAGCAGGTCTGCAGCAGGACCCTATACTTTTTGCAAAGAAACATACTGATTCTCACTTTCAGTGAACTAAATGAAAACTATCAATAGCCTTACCTCAGTTCAGGTCAATATTTGACACCAAAAGGACTTATGTGTCAGATTTATGAAATAACAACAACAGAAGTAAGTTTTGATTTTTACTGTTTTTCGATTTCAGAATTGTAGCTAAGAGTTTATGGATCTATAGTACGTACTTCCCAGCATTGCTATAAGAACTGAAGAAGACAATTCATGTCTTCTCAGCACAGGTTCTAGCATGTGGTGAGTACATATCTATTTTTTTTTTTTTTTTGCGGTACGCGGGCCTCTCACTGTTGTGGCCTTTCCTGTTGCCGGAGCACAGGCTCCGGATGCCCAGGCTCAACGGCCATGGCTCACGGGCCCAGCCGCTCCGCGGCATGTGGGATCTTCCCGGACCGGGGCACGAACCCGTGTCCCCTGCATCGGCAGGCGGACTCTCAACCACTGCGCCACCAGGGAAGCCCGCATATCTATTATTAATATCAGCATTAGTCTGGCTGTTTCTTTAACAAGTAAACAATTATTATTGACTCAGCTATTTCAGCAGAAAATCCTATACTTGAACTTCTTCCATTTGACACCACACCTCACCTCAAATTACCATTACAAAATGGACCTTGAGGATTTTTTCTGTGGAAACATTATGAAATAGAGGCTTGTGAAACTTGCTGCACTTTTTACTTGTTCTTGGTATTGTTTTTAATCCCACAACAATTCCCCCTTTATTTGAAGTTTTATACATTTGCTGAAAATTTTTTTCATCTGTTATGTCATAAGGATTTTCGTATAGTGTTTCAAAATGTTGTGAAGCATTTTATGTATAATAAATTTGCACATTGTGTATCTATGGTATGTTTATTTTCTTTGCTTCCTCCAAATTTTCAGATCCAAAACAAATTCAGTATCCATCATCTATTCACTAAAAAAAAATTATTTTCTATTTTCATTGCAAATATATGATATCCTATTTGTGTGTGTGTGTTTTAAATTGCCTCTGGTGAGGTGGCCTAGAAAAGTAACTATCATTATACTTTGATTCTTTCGAGAAATATGTTAGAAGTTTTACTTGCAGTTCAATATTGAAATAAGAACCACTTCTAAATTGAAGACTAAACTATGTGCCAACTGATTTATTGTATATTTGAGAAGAGTATTTGTGTTTCATCATAAAATTATGTCAATAAGTTTCTTTTCTGAATCTCCTCATCCTGGAGGTGTAGAAGCAAAGGAAAAGGAAGAGAACATCAGTATTTTGCCCTAGATAATGTTTTCTATAATGTTGATCTATCATTTTTATATTTCTACCTCTTATTTAACCTCAAAGATGATCTTTTATCATCTAAAGGAATTTTAAACTTAGAAATAAATTATTTTATATGAGTTATTCACATCTTATTCTTCTCTACTTTCACGTTAATTTATTACACTTAAACTTCATTAACTGAAAATTTGTAATAACAATACTATTCATTTCTGCCATACTATTTAGCATTATTATTAGCCCATCCACACACCCTGTTGCACTTTACAAGGCAGAAACACTGATTTGTTTATAGGTCACCAGACACACCCTAGCATTTCAGACTTTTATCTCTGCACTTGTGTTCCCTTTGCCTGTAATAAATATCCTCCTCTCCTTTGTTCACTGGAGCAAATCCTATGTGACCTTCACAACCCAAATTGAAGGTCATTACTTTCAAAAATTTTTCTTGACAGTCATAGGGACCATTTCTTTGTTTTATTTTTGATGCTCTTCTGTATTTTTTCTTTATCTTGTACACGTGTTTTTTTTGTTTTTACATTTATTACATTATACATTACTACATTTTTATGAGTTTTTTGAGAGGAGGCATTTGGCTCATTCATCTCTGTACTCCTAATAAAGCATTCCCTATATTTTTGTTGTTTGTAAATGGGTTTAAAATAAATTGGACTGAAATTAAACTATGTATGTTAGGCAAAGAATGATATAGTTCATTGAAAGACTTAAAAGCTAGGCTGAGACTTGTTGATAAACCCAATGATGGAGTAGGTGGAAGAAGAATTCAAGAAGTTTAGATTTAGACCTTGAGTGTGAATATACACTACAGAATATCCAAGTCTGTAGTAAGATTATACACTAGTATAATATACACTACAGAGTAGTAAGAATATACACTACAGAATATCCAAGTCTGTAGTAAGATTATTGTTGTGTGGGTCACAGGAGAAAGATTAGACCTGAAGTATGAATCAAAAAGGAAGAAAAGGTGGCCAAAGTGATAAGTGCCAGCATGAAAAGTGGGAGAGATTATTGTCCTGGAAACTGAAAGGTGGAGAGAGTCTCAAAAAGAAGTAATTGTTAATGGTGTTAAATAAATGTATTTGGGAAACATTGTTGATATAAGTGATAGTAATTTCATTTCAGTAATGAATAAGGAAGCTTAGATTTTAGCGTTTTGAAGGATAAGTAAATTTTAAGAGAAAAGAGGTGGTACTTACAGATTGTGAAGAGGAGCATTCCTTGTTGTAGTAGAGGAGGCTGTGGGATTGTCAGAGGATTTTTTTTTAATGTAGGAATAACCTAGGCATGTTAAGGTTAGGTAAAAAAACAGGTTATAGTAAGGTTGCAATAAAAAAAAGAAACCCAAAAACTAGAGAGAGAGATTGAAAATATATAACAAAATAAGAACCATAGATCATTTGTTAAGTAGAGTAGTTTGGCCTGAGACTGGTGATATGTAAAAAAGGCTTTACATCATAAATAAGTAAATTTGTAGACTGAAGAATGTAAGTTGAGAAAGTTGCTGTATCATGCTCTCTTTTTTCTCAATGAAGTATAAAATAATGCTTCCATCTAAGACAGTAGCTAGTGGGAAGGTAAGGCTTTATCAGAATGATAAAAGTCAAGCACATCTGCTTTGGGGCAAAAGAGAAGGCTGACTAGAATATATAGAAGGATTGTCAGGCAGTCCTGAAGATTCAAAAATGAGGCTGGACACGTTGAAACTGTGGCGACACAAATCCGCAAAGCTTTTGTGATCTTTCTCCAGGGGCCCTCAGCCGCCAGGGAAGGGAGATAGATGATTATATTAATGCATATTTGGGGTTTTTCAGAGTAACTATTACATAAGGAAAAGCAAAGCAAAAAAATTAAAAAAAAAAGAAGTAAGTAAGCTAGCAAGCTGTTCAGATAATAATTGAAGGGATGAACACTAGGTTGGATCTGAGATAGAGACATAAAGCAAGAGGGGGTTGATGTCGAGTTCACCATGTAGCTGCTGTTTATCAGTGACAGTTATGAGCTTTCTCGGGAGCTGGAACAACGGCAAACTTTGGACTGTGGACAGTTAGTCTAGAAAGCAACTTTTCCTTAGAGATACCTTGATGTCTCCAGGGTTCATCTGAGTTATACATTTTATAGTAAAGCATGTACATTCTGCGTGGAGATTTCTTTTCAGATATAGTTTACTCTAGCATTAATTTTCAGTGTTAACAATTTGTAGGGTTAGATCCAAGACTGATATTTATATAGGAAAAATATCTCACTAAGTACTATATTTTACAATTAAAATTAAAACATGAATTTAAAACCTTAGAGATGGAGTGTAGTGCCATGATGATGGTCTCAGCTTTCATTATTTCATAAAACAGCCTTTTTCATTCATGTTTGTATCCAAATATCCTAGACAAGAGGTTTGTAAGGATAGTTAGAGCATGCTTTTTACCCTGCCATATTTTTTTATATGGAAAGAACAAGATAAATTGAGTCATCCTTAACCCATAACATTGTCTTTCATAACGTCTTACAAATAAAAAGCAGTTTCTCACTTATAAACTTTTTCATCTATTTTATTTACATGTATCATTGCTAATATATCCTACCAGAAATAGTTGATATTAGCAGTAACTCACCTACTTACATCATTTTATTGTTAAAAATTACTTTCATGTCAATTATCTCATGTATAGCAAATTGCATTAAATGCTATAGCAAAGATAGATCATTTTATTGCTTTAAGAGGTAGCAAAAATATTTGTCAACTAGTTTGTTAATGCCCGTGTTATAATTAATGAAATAAAAATTTCCGTTTGATAAGTCAAGAGAATACACAATGACTATGCTTCCATAAATACAAATTGCTTTTGAAAGGTATTACTTACACATTTAAATATTCTATGTATAGGTAACACAGAATATATGTCTTATGAAAATGATTTGAGAGTAACATATTCTGAAACATAATGCCAAAGACAATTCAATAGATTGTATTGAACAAATGGTTCTGTTATCTTTTTTGTTTTTATTTATTGTATTTCATATTAACTACTGATAGAATTGACTACTAACTAATAAATAATTGTAATAGTTTGAAATATAGATAATAGGAATTTAAGTAGGGAAAATAAAGTACCTACTCTCAAGGAACTCACAGCCTAGTAGGGTATATAATTATAATAGAAAGTTAAAGTGCAATGATCATCACTTAGTCACTAATTGAACAAATTTTTTTTTTCAATACCAGGTATGTACTAAGCACTGAATATAATAGCATTCATCTGTTGTCCTGTTAAATGCTATTGTGGAGCTTATAGTCTAGTATGAGGAGGTGGGTGTGAATCAAATATTTAACAAAAATATAAAATTGCAATGGTTATGTATGATCAGAAGGGGCAATACATGGAGCTACTATTTTGTATATAGAGAATCTAAGATAGTCTTGGTGGTCAGAGATGCTTCTCTTAAAGAAGCAATGACTGAGCTAAAATCTGAAGAATAAATGTAAGTGATAGCAATGAGCATGTTCCTAGGTCCTATGGCAAGAATGGATTTGGTGAATGCAGTAAGTTAAGGAAGGCCAAAATGGCTGTGGACTGAGTGAAATGGATGGAGATGGTATAAGATGATGTCTGACAGGTGAAGAGCCAACTGTTAAAGACATTAGGTTTCAACAAAAAATTCTCCACTTACACTAGTAGTTTTAACAACAGAATGGACTATCTTTTATACTCTTACAGGTAAGCAAAGACTCAAAAGTTGCTTGTAAGGAGAGGAGCTAATAACTATTATTAAATAGTTACCAGAAATAAAACAATGTAATGAATGAAAATAAAACCCAATCCCCATGACTATCTAAATTGTGTTTTAAATGGTAAAATTAAGTTTTAAGTTGCTATTAAACACTTTAATAAGGCAGTTAAATTTTCAGATGTGCTGCTTTTAGCAGAATCTTTGAGGTTATTTTAATAATTACAGGATTTTTTTTTGGCTACCAAGGAAAACAAGCATCTTATATCAAGTAGTTTAAATATAATTTTCCATACAAAAGTAGGAAGATGATTTTTTTCCACAGGAGTATGATTATTATGTTGACAACAGCAAATTCAACCAAGAAAATTCATTTTTGAAGTGTGCTAAAGGTTGGCTGGTTTAGATATGGCAATTTATCACTGTATTATTTATAGTACTTAGGAACAGCTCACAGTACATTAATCAGGGATAACGTTTGCTTAATTAACAAGACTGCCAAAAAATGTCAAACACAAAAACACAATTGAATAAATATATATACATATATTAGCTAAGGACTGATAATCACAAAATGGAAAACTTTAACTTGCGTCCAAATCATTCACCTGCTTGAAATGTTATTCTTTCACTGCATAGTTTATAAATTAATACTTTCTTCCCAGGGTTAGAGAGTAGTGTTTAAGATACATCAGATAATCTATATTGTATGAAGTTTCAGTTTAGACCAGCCCTCCTCTAGTATGTTTATAGCTTATTCTTTATAGACAGTTGCCTAGTTTGCCACATGGATTGAGTAGACATAATTGGAGTTAGATTACCTCGTTTAAATTATGACTCCATCATTTCTCAGCTGTGGGTCGTAAGGCAAAGTTAATCAACCTCTCTGTACCCCTGTTTCATAATTTATAAAAAGGGGTTCATAATGCCACCTAACTTATAGGGTGGGTATGAGAATTCAATTAATATATTTAAAGAGTATTGAGCAGTGTCTAACTACACAATAAATATTACCTAATATTTTAATTTGTATTATTATGATCAGTAGTGGTATACTCTACCTTCTCTAGCTTTCTTTAGTGCTACCCTCCTTAGCCTCTGAGACATGTCCCAATCCCATCAATTTTCTTTCTCTTTAGCATCTCACTTCAACAACTACTGAGCAGCTGAGCAAGTGGCGTATGCATAGTACAAATGCAATAAATGTTTATGATATAAACATACAGTTCAGCTTTCTATGGAACTTATACCTGACATATATCTTGCATATAGTTTCTTCATATATTTGATCGGTTTCATATGTCCAAAATTTATGTTGGATTTTATGAAACTATAACTAGTAATGAGACCCTGGAGTGCTCACTAGCAGTCAGCATTGAGAATACTTAGAGTAGCACAAATTCCTAGGACTTGTGTGTGTGGAGTGTGTGTGATACACAAAGAGCGAAAGTTAGTGTGATGACTGAAGAAGGAAAACCGAAGTCAGGGTGGACAAAAACGGAAGTCAGGGTAGACAATGCTGAGTGAAAACAGTGTGACATAATTGAGACTAACAGAGAACTGCAGATATCTAATAAACCTAGTGTGCCCGTTTTAAATGAGAGCAGTAATCCAAGTGCTAATGCTGAAAGGCAGGATTACAATCATAGTGAAGCCTTCAGACATTTAGAAATAGTGGATGCAGAAGACAGTGTTTGTTAAGTGAGACCCCTTAGATACTCAGATGAGAGCAATAACATGGAAGTATTTCAATACTTTTTGAAAAGGAAATACCACAGCAAAGAACAAGAACAAATGTATTTGCTTTGATTCTTGAATGGTACAACAGCCCAATATTCAGGGTTAAAAGACTTGATTATACATTATGTATAATCCACCTTATCTTTCCACCATGTCTTTTCAGTGATCTAGGCTCTTGTTTATGGACTTGAAGGGGCCCCTCTTATTTCCTCTCTTCTCTCCCTATATAATATGCTCAGAGGGCATAAAGTCACCTCCTAAGAAGTCTTCTGAGATTAACTGACACGGAAAAAATATTTAGCCAGGAAGCTAACCAATGGCTCATGTATTTTAGAATGGAGGAGGGTGGATACA
Organism: Monodon monoceros; assembly: GCF_005190385.1. Classification (NCBI taxonomy): domain Eukaryota; kingdom Metazoa; phylum Chordata; class Mammalia; order Artiodactyla; family Monodontidae; genus Monodon; species Monodon monoceros. Next base: position 11,243,122 of record NW_021703777.1, read on the forward strand.
ACCAACTGCTTGTGTTCCTGTCCAGATACAGGTTTTTGACCAATGGTATCTAAACTAGCTGGATTTATATCATTTTCTTTCAGTCTCGCCTAGTAGGAGCTCATTCATATTGAATTGCTAATTAATGGACTTGATTCTAAATTCAATATTTCATTTGTTTGCCCTCTCATTGGCTTGATGTCTTACTAACTTCCTGAACTGTGTTCTGACAGAAAATATCACAAGGATGCTCCAAATAACACCTACATTTTCATTCTTACATTAATCTTATTTTCTCTAATATCAATTCTGATTTCTTATTGTCTTCCAATTTATGGGACCATCTCATAGTATTTACACTGTATTATATTGATATATTATGTTCCCCGTGGCATATCCCAAATATATTTTGATGAATGAATGAAAAAATGAGTGGAGTGGGAGAAATGGCACTATAACATTGCAAAGAACAACATACATAGTTTTGTTGTATTATGGACTAAATCACAACCCATTTTGTTCTTAGAAAATATTTTGTTGTTGTTAAATGCTCTGTTTTCACAGTCCATCACAAATAAATCAGACAATAGAAAGATAAACTAAGAAAAGCTGGCACAAGAATGGTTCTTAAATCCTCTGTCTTACCTTTCTTTATATAATTGCATTATGGAAAATTAAAGTTTTAAGAGAATGTAAGTAAAGAGACCATCACAGGGAGATTATTTTTTTTTAAAGGTAATAAATAGTGCATTAGTATTTTTTTCCTCAGTTATCTTGGTTCCATTTGATTGTTGACTTTAATTAACTGAATTAAATGAATGCTAAAATGAATTTTAAAAGTACAAAGTTTTACAGTAAATAATTTAGTTTTGCGTATTTTCTTATCTCAATGAATGTAACTTTCTTGTGTGTGTTTTCTACTCTAACTGATAAATAGAAAATATTTTAAAGGCTTATCAAATATCAAGCCATTGTGAAGGAAACTGTCTGCTTGTGCTTCCTTGGAGATTAGGATATTATTTTGTATTAAATATTTGATTAGTGCTAGTAAAAGAATATTTTTGAATAGCATTTTGATTGACATTTATTTTCCAAGTTTCCAATTTACTGGAAGTGTTGCAATAAATTCATCTTAGTTCTTATTGTCTTGTCTTCTCTTCTTTCCCTTAACTTCTGACATTTCCCTTGATAATTTTGTTTATTACAGCTTCTAAATTTTTAACAATGGAAACAAAGGAGGAGAGCATAAGTATAATCAATTTATTTCTTTCTTTTGGACAATTGGTACATGCATGTATATTTTCCCATGATATTAATGAAATATAGTACCTATAATAATTTTCTTTTTATTGAATATTTTTACTTTGGGTATTATATTACATCTGTTATCTTATTTGCTAATAAGAACAACTAAGTAAACTAGGTTAGTATTATTTACCACTTTTCTGTGGGAAAAACATGAATGTCAGAAATATTATGTGAAGCCAAGAGACACGTTTTTTGGCTTTCACTGTTCCCTTTGCTCTGCTGCTTCTATGATGGTTAAAATAGTATTTTAATTTATCATCTCAGTAATTAACTTATCCCCTTTCTTATTAGGTGACTTAACAGATATTAAATGAAGATTAAAAGAGAGAGGAAGCAAGGAAAAAAAAAAAATCAGTGGCTTCAAAAGTGGAACCTAATGAGACCAAAGTTTTATATCATATGTTTACTGCCAGTGGGTCATGGATTTAGCTATCAGTTTTTTAGCAGCCAAATTCAAAAGGGAAATGTAATAAGTTACACAATTCATGGTGCCGATAAGATAAAAACAACCAGTTATCCTTTGAAATGAAAAATTGTGCATAGTAATAATATCAGACTAGAAATTTTCCAAGTGGAGTGGCTCTCCCAGACACTGTGTAATATAATAAAATTATTCTTAACATTCTCCAGGAGATTCCACACTGAATTTCATGTATGCTTTCTTGTATAACCTATGTTGGCATCATAGCAAAGTATAATTCAGTAAAAGCAACTTATGGAGAAGCTTGCAGAGTGAAATAGAGGGAATGCCTGGTTGGATCAAGGAGTATAGGTATATTTAGGACTCTGGGTAGCCTTCTTATTCCTCAAGCAATCTTCCCTCACTGCTAAACTATCAGTAAACATAGGCTAACAATGCATTCAAGATTTTATTATCTCCCTTGTGTCTATAATGAACTTAGTTAAAATCAAATTCACAGGACTTAAAAGGCCGTCAAAATGGGGTAAGATAGGTTTGATATGTTTAATTGAAATTTGGAGAGCCTAGAAAGGACAAAGGCTTAATGTGAAGGTATCCTAACTCCACTTGGATGCAAACCAAGTAAATAAAATCCGGATGGAATAATTTGATATTATTTAGTTTTCACGTATGTTATTATTTTAGGTTTAAATAAATATAATATCTTTTAGAAAAAGACTTCAGATTAAATAAAATGTACTCTAATGATAAAATTTTGTCTAATAAGGAAATAAATATAGTAAGACTATAGAGTCAGATAGGTTCCTCTGAAAATCAACTGTGTTTTCTACTGAATATTTTAGAAAATACTAGTATAGATGTAGAAGTTTAGCACCCTTAAATCTATTTAGTACTGTAGAATGCTCAGATATTTAGAAGTAGAAAATTATTTGCTATTGTTGATCATGTGGAGATGGAATTCACCAATTCAAATTTAGCATTCTTACTTTAATCCTGTAATGATTAACTAGAATATGAAAGGAGTTATTCATATCCAAGATTGTTAGATGTTTATCATAGAAGTCTATCTTCTATATTTTGCGTTAAGGGATCCTATATCTCTCCCCTTTTTATATTCACTGAGCCCTATGCAAGTTGATACCCCACCTGGACTTTTCCTACAAGGTTCTTTGGATCTTGGGCTACAGAGTCACCTTCATATGTTCATTTGTGACAGGGTTGAGGAGATCACTGGGACATTTTACAAATTTCCTTATGAAGTATGTAAATTGTTTTGACCTGAGTATAGCTTTGTGATCAACAGAATTCTTGACAGAAAAGAATAATAAGCCATAACTATCAAAAAGTAAACAGACAATCTGTATGTCTTCTCTGGAGAAATGTCTATTTAGGTCTTCTGCCCATTTTTGGATTGGGTTGTTTGTTTTTCTGATATTGAGCTGCATGAGCTGCTTGTAAATTTTGGAGATTAATCCTTTGTCAGTTGCTTCATTTGCAAATATTTTCTCCCATTCTGAGGGTTGTCTTCTCATCTTGTTTATGGTTTCCTTTGCTGTGCAAAAGCTTTTAAGTTTCCTGAGATCCCATTTGTTTATTTTTATTTCCATTTCTCTAGGAGGTGGGTCAAAAAGGATCTTGCTGTGATTTATGTCATAGAGTGTTCTGCCTATGTTTTCTTTTAAGAGTTTGATGTCTTTTTTCCTTTAAGAGTTCGTTAAGTGTCTGGCCTTACATTTAGGTCTTTAATCCATTTTGAGTTTATTTTTGTGTATGGTGTTAGGGAGTGTTCTAATTTCATTCTTTTACATGTAGCTGTCCAGTTTTCCCAGCACCACTTATTGAAGGGGCCCTCTTTTCTCCACTGTATATTCTTGCCTCCTTTATCAAAGATAAGTTGAACATATGTGTGTGGGTTTATCTCTGGGCTTTCTATCCTGTTCTATTGATCTATATTTTTGTTCCAGTACCATACAGATTGCCAACAAACACATGAAAGAATGCTCAACATCATTAATCATTAGAGAAATGCAGATCAAAACTACAGTGAGATATCATCTCACACCGGGCAGAATGGCCATCATCAAAAAATCTACAAACAATAAATGCTGGAGAGGGTGTGGAGAAAAGGGAACCCTCTTGCACTGTTGGTGGGAATGTAAATTGAAACAGCCACTATGGAGAACAGTATGGAGGTTCCTTAAAAAACTAAAAATAGAACTACCATACCACCCAGCAGTCCCACTACTGGGCATATACCCTGAGAAAACCATAATTCAAAGAGTCATGTACCACAATGTTCATTGCAGCTCTATTTATAATAGCCCGTACATGGAAGCAACCTAAGTGTCCATCAACAGATGAATGGATAAAGATGTGGCACATATATACAATAAAATATTACTCAGCCATAAAAAGAAACAAAATTGATTTGTTTGTAGTGAGGTGGATGGACCTAGAATCTGTCATACAGATGAAGTAAGTCAGAAAGAGAAAAAACAAATACTGTAAGCTAACACATATATATGGAATCTAAAAAAAACCCAATATGGTCATGAAGAACCTAGGGGCAAGATGGGAATAAGACACAGACCTACTAGAGAATGGACTTGAGGATACGGGGAGGGGAAGGGTTAACTGGGAGAAAGTGAGAGAGAGGCATGGACATATATACACTACCAAACGTAAAATAGATAGCTAGTGGGAAGCAGCCGCATAGCACAGGGAGATCAGCTCAGTGCTTTGTGACCACCCAGAGGGGTGGGATAGGGAGGGTGGGAGGGAGGGATATGCAAGAGGGAAGAGATGTGGGGACATATGTATATGTATAACTGATTCACTTTTTTATAAAGCAGAAACTAACACACCATCGTAAAGCAATTATACTCCAATAAAGATGTTTAAAAAAAAAAAAAGTAAACAGGATCGAACCTAGCTGAAAGCAGTACACATAAAGACCATGTCGAATATGTGAAGATAGATGTGTTTTGTACAGTGGATAACAAAAATGTGCTACACCTGTCATGAGATCTTGTGCGTCTAAATCAGAGCAGGTGTTAGTTCCCTTCTACTTCTTTTATTTCAGATTATACTTTATGAGAAATATTTGATAAACTGAAACCTGTATGGAGCAAAATAAACCAGAGAGTGAGTCTATGTGTATCCCAATGTATGAAGACTTGTTTAAGGTGCTAGGATGTTTGTCCTGGAGAATGAAAAATTTCGACTGTTTTCTCCAAATACTGGCAGAGCTCTCATGTAAAAGATGCTTTAACTCTTCCATGCCACTGCAGAGAAGACAACTAGGATTCACGGATGAAGTTGTAATGCTGGAGACTTGAACTTACTGCGAGGCATAACTCTGTATGATTGGTTCTAGAGTGAGCTGCCTCATGAAGCAGTGAGTTCTGCATCACTAGAAATATCTAGTCCTAGGATATATTTGTCCAGGATGTTTTTCATAGAGAGGTTATGTCAGAATAGCCTGCTGGACTGGATTCTTTTCATCCTTGTGTTTCCTTTAGACCTTGTGATAGAATTTGTGTTGTATCTGACACTGTTTGGTATAGTTTTGGGGAACGTAGGAATCAGTGTGCCATGTGAGAAGATACTAAGATTCATATGGAACTTTACAGAGAAGTTTTTCTGACTAGTGAGGATTTGGGACTATCTTCCACGTCTTCATATGGAAAAGAACAGTAACGTAATAGTGGATCTTGCTCTCTATGAAAGCATACCAAAAGTTGTACACATTGCGTTAAAGTCATAGTTGCCTTTAAACGAGTGATTCTTGGAGGACAAATAATAATAATAATGTCTATAAGTAACCATCAATATGTAAAGGTGCTTTTCTTTGGTAGGTGGACAACAAACTTTTAAATAAATAAATATGAAAATGCTAAATGTTGAGCTGACCTAAAATTCAGGGATGCATACATCAATGGATTAAAATTTCTCAGTATACTGAAGATGTGGCAATTAAAAAAACATTTCTTGTAACGCCTCTTCTTTCAAGATGAAATTCTAACAAATTGATTTTACACACTACAAAATGCAGTGCATATTTTTTGGGTATCTAATTTTACTTCATTTATGAAACAGTACTACTATTCAGTCTTTCCTGGATTTTTTTGGTGTTTGCTTTGTTTTCAATTTTTTATTTGTTTAACTGATATTAATACCATTTGCTATTTCTAACTGAAGTGTACAAATAATCTTGAACAATTACAATCCAATGGAAGATTAATAAGGATAATACACTGCATTACAACTGATTATAGAATCCCTCTATAGGCTGTATGTGTGTGTATGTACACACAAATATACATGTACACATATATGAAATAGACATATATATATATATCCACATATATTTCTTATTCAAGCCAAAAGGTAGACAGTTTTCGAAATGCCTCATTTTTTGGGATAATATCTTAAGGAACAATATATTAATTATATAAAAATAATAGATATTGGTCCCCCCCAATAAAACATTTATTTAAAATCATGCGTTTAATGTTTATCATATGAAATAATAGGTATTGCAAGCTTTATGGGCTAAACATAGTAATATAAAATAGAACAATTTTGGTTTAGCTCTAGCTTTGGCTGTAACAGTTTTTAATCAACACATCACTAAATTATGAATTCTTGAAAAGTGATTAAATATTGAAGGAAAATTCTAGTTTGTTTTATAAGTAACTGTCTATAATTGACGAAGATGCTTGTATTAAAATCACGTGGACCTTACCCCTTTTAAAAAGAAATTTTACATTAAGAGGTAAGAGACTTTAAATTCATAATGTATAAAAGTATTGGTGCACTGATGCTGTACAACATTGACCAGTTACTAACCCATCATTGCTGAATTATTTGAAAAAAATGATGCAACAATCTCTTTCCAGGAATGCTTAATACATTGTTAATAAATGTTTGAATGGTCTGGAATGCAAATGTCTTTATATATCTGATACTTGATTATTCATGCTATCTTTCCTGTTTAACCCAAACATTTTACTAACAAAATCAACATGTAGAATGCGCTAGTCAGACATCAAAACAAACTTAGTAACTTGCTCTTCCTCTTCTGCATACTGCATCTACATATCAACCTGTGGAACTTGAGACTCCATTAAATTGAATTACTTGGGCTCAAGGCAAACTGCCACCTTTAGGATAAAGAAAGCAAAATTGCTTAGATGTTTTTATTGTTCAATTAGAATGTCTTATACCTCAATGTTAATTTCAGTGCTTTGGATTCTTTGAACTCTCCTTACTAGTATCAGTTTTTCTTGAACCAAGTTAACATGCTGTTTTTGAAATTTATTTTTCTTACTGGAGATGTGCAACACCATTTAATGATTGCCTGAGTTATTTACAGGCCATTCACAACTTTTCATCTTTGGTATTGTCATTACATTTTATGTTAGAAATAACACAAAGTACCTACTGATAAATTTCATGGAGCTGTCACTAATATTTTGGGTTTTTTAAAATTTTAAAATTAGGATACAATTTATAGAAATTGACAAAATCAAATCAACTAGTCAGCTTGTGTGTATCTACCCTCTAAAGTCTAGGCCAACTATTTCACGTATTTGTGGCTTAACCTTAGTTAGAAAAAAAAAGGCACAGTTTCAGAGGGTTATGCATTTATCATAAAACATCAGGCCACCAGGAAGTTGGAGCCCAAATCCAAATGCAGTGATTGGTTATCACCTTATTGCATGCATTTCTGTGTTCCCATACTCGCTGACCTTTATCTTAATATCTGACACTCATTTTATTGGCATTTTCTTTGTTTTTACTTCATAGTATGTATTTGATAAGCCATCAAAAATCAATTTTAGCACTGTACTAGTAGGGTTCTAGTGTTACATAATTTTCATAAGTAAAGCAATCTAATATTTGTATTGGCATGTTACTTTTCTCTGTGTTTTTTTTTTTTTTACATCTTTATTGGAGTATAATTGCTTTACAAAGGTGTGTTAGTTTCTGCTTTATAACAGAGTGAATCAGTTATACATATACATATGTTCCCATATCTCTTCCCTCTTGCATATCCCTCCCTCCCACCCTCCCTATCCCACCCCTCTGGGTGGTCACAAAGCACTGAGCTGATCTCCCTGTGCTATGCGGCTGCTTCCCACTAGCTATCTATTTTACGTTTGGTAGTGTATATATGTCCATGCCTCTCTCTCACTTTCTCCCAGTTAACCCTTCCCCTCCCCGTATCCTCAAGTCCATTCTCTAGTAGGTCTGTGTCTTTATTCTTGTCTTACCCCTAGGTTCTTCATGACATTTATTTTTTTCTTAAATTCCATATATATATGTTAGCATACGGTATTTGTCTTTCTCTTTCTGACTTACTTCACTCTGTATGACAGACTCTAGGTCCATCCACCTCATTACAAATAGCTCAATTTCATTTCTTTTTTATGGCCGAGTAATATTCCATTGTATATATGTGCCACATCTTCTTTATCCATTCATCCGATGATGGACACTTAGGTTGTTTCCATCTCTGGGCTATTGTAAATAGAGCTGCAATGAACATTTTGGTGCATGACTATTTTTGAATTATGGTTTTCTCAGGGTATATGCCTAGGAGTGGGATTGCTGGGTTGTATGGTAGTTCTATTTTTAGTTTTTTAAGGAACCTCCATACTGTTCTCCATAGTGGCTGTTTCAATTTACATTCCCACCAACAGTGCAAGAGGGTTCCCTTTTCTCCACACCCTCTCCAGCATTTATTGTTTGTAGATTTTTTGATGATGGCCATTCTGACCGGTGTGAGAGGATATCTCATTGTAGTTTTGATTTGCATTTCTCTAATGATTAATGATGTTGAGCATTCTTTCATGTGTTTGTTGGCAATCTGTATGGTACTGGCACAAAAATATAGATCAATGGAACAGGATAGAAAGCCCAGAGATAAACCCACTCTGTGTTTTTTAATATGTATCTTTTAGCCATAGGCATATGTTCATGCTGATTGTTTCAGCTTTTCATTGGCTACTATGCTACCTATTTAACTAGTGCCTTCTTTTCATTGAAAAATCCTAGTGGTGCTTTTTAATATTTAACTATTTCTGAACTTTCTCTTTGGCTTTGATATAACCCTCAAGAAGAAGATCTTTAGATACACAAAGCCTTGTTCCTTTAACAGTGTCTCTTGTGCAGTGCAGTTATTCATGTAGCAGTATCTCATGAAATTACACCCAAATGTAGTAACACGGGTTTCTGTCTTACTGCCAGTACCTTGAGAGAGCTTCACAGCATATTCTGCTTCCTCTCAAGCACATGTGCCATGTATACTATGAAGAGTAATGAACAAAGGAGACTTTCACTTTGATTTTCTTTTTATACACCTTTACAGAAGTCTCTATGGCAACATAATAAATGCTGAAAGCCTGAATATATTCTAAAAATTTAGCACAGTTGGACAGTTTATTTATTTAAACAAGTAAGTAAATATTCTCTCAAAACATGTGAAGATGACTAACTTTTTCAGACAAATCTGTAAGAAATTATTAGAAAAAATAATAATCAGAATCTGGGTTGGCTTAACAAAATGTAAGTTATACCACACCTTAATTATTCATTTATTTGTTTATTTGTCTGTGATAGGATTGTGGTTATTAGGCAACTGTAGTCAACATCATGTATCTGGACTTTAATATGATCACTCATCATCTAGTAAAAATATCTAGTCTTTATATGAGACCTATTACATGCCTCACATTTCTAAGTATTTCATGTTTCTTGACTCATTTGATCTTGTTAACAGTTCTATGAAGTAGACGTATTACTTTCTCATTGTGTAGAGTAAACTCAGGCCAACAAGTAGCAGATGGGTAATTGGCATCAGGTTGTCTGGCCCTAGAATTCAGGTTTTTAACCATAATGTTATATCCCAATCAGTTGAGGGTAATGGGATATCATGGATATCTCTGCCTTTACCCTTAAAGTGCCATAAAAGCATATAAAAGTAGAGGAAGACTACTTCTGTTAGAAGCTTCAGGGCTCTTGCCTGAATTTTCTCTTATTTGTTTGAAATCTTTATCAGCCATGAAGATATTGAGGGAGCATATATCAAACTTGCAAGTTAAAGCTGAGAGAGATAAAAAGGTGATATGCTGAGTGAAAGATGTGGGATACAAAAGGAGCAATGGGATAAATCTCACAACGGGAAGAAAGTCCAAAAGGGAGGGGATATATGTATATGTATGGCTGATTCATTTTGCTGTACAGTAGAAACTAACACAACATTGTAAAGCAACTATACTCCAATAAAAATTAATTTAAAGACATGTAGCAGGTATAAATATAAGCACTATGCTTGAATCCAATAAAACATGAAACAAGGACAGCAATAAGGAAGAGCTGACTTAGGAACAAGCCATGCATCTAAGGGATTTTAATAGAGACTAGCCCTGCTGTGGTGTAAACTTAGTTTTAGATAGGCTGCATTAATATCCTTCTTGATTTATTGAGTAGTCTTACCTTGGTTTGGGAATAATTCTGAATTTTTTCCCAATTAATATTTTCAGCTCTGATAATCATCTCCCATGTTTTAATGCCATTGGTATAAATTTTTAATTTTTTCTAATCCATTTTGTTACTAAAATTCAGTTAAATCTCTGATCTCAAATTTCATTTAAATTGTGTGTTCTTCCTTTTCCCCTGTGTGGCCTTAAATTGAAACAATGATAGCTTGGAGTGGAAAGGAGGTGGATCACAGGCTGCCTCTGACATATATGTCCCCCTCTTCCTTTTTAAGGTATAACTACGCCAGTGTGTTAGGTCAGAGAAGAGAGAGAAGAAAGCGCTTAGTGTATGTTTACTAAACAGTTGCTGCTCTTGTTCTTTCTTTGCTGTACTAACTTCTGTGTGACTCTCGCTGGGCCTTAATGTGAATTCTTTGGCTGGACCCTACTGTAGAGTTCTCTGATATGGGAGATCCAATCTGAGTCCAAGCTAGCCTTCACTAAAGCAAACTTATAGCTGTGCCCTCAATATCTCCTTGGTTTGGGGGCCTTCTCATTTCGTATTTAGTGACTCTAGCCCAGCTCTGCTTAATGTGTTCACTTGACTCTTGGAAACGTACCTATAACAACTGTAACACCTTGCAAAGGTTAGTGGACCACATGGGTGAAATGCAGAGATTAGAAATCTCTTCATGAAGCAGAGGTTCTCAAATTTTGCCTGGTAACTTTTTTTAATTTATTTTTTTTGAAATATAGTTGATTTACAGTGTTGTGTTAACTTCTGTTGTACAGCAAAGTGATTCAGTTATACACATATTTACATTCTTTTTATATTCTTTTCCATTATGGTTTTTCCCAGGATATTGAATATAGTTAGTTCCCTGTGCTATACAGTAGGACCTTGTTGCTTATCCATTCTATATGTAATATCAATAGTTTGCGTCTACTAACCCCAAACTTCCACTCCATCCCTCCCTCCCCCTTGGCAAACACAAGTCTTTTCTCTATATCTGTGAGTCTCTTTCTGTTTTGTAGGTAAGTTCATTTGTGCCATATTTTAGATTCCACATATAAGTGATATCATATACTATTTGTCTTTCTCTTTCTGACTTACTTCACTTAGTATGATAATCTCTAGTTGCACCCATGTTGCTGCAAATGGCATTATTTTGTTCTTTTTTATGGCTGAGTAGTGTTCCGTTGCATGTATGTACCACATTTTCTTTATCCATTCACCTATTGATGAATTAGAACACACCCTCACACCATGCACAAAAATAAAGTCAAAATGGCTTAAAGACCTAAATATAAGACAACACATCATAAAACTCCTAGAAGAGATCATAGGCAAAACATTCTCTGACATAAATCTTACCAATGTTTTCTTAGGTCAGTCTCCCAAGGCAATAGAAATAAAACCAAAAATAAACATATGGAACCTAGTCAAACTTACAAGCTTTTGACCAGCAAAGGAAACCATAAACAAACTGAAAAGACAACCTAAGAATGGCAGAAAATATTTGCAAACGATGCGACTGATGTGGTAACTTTTCAATTAATGCAGAGTCCTAGATTCATTCCCGTTCCATCCCTTTTTGGATTCTATTCAGCAGATCTGCTGTAAAGCTTGAGAATGTTTTGTTTTTTGTTTGTTTCTTTAAAGCACCTCAACTAGTCAGCAGGGCTGAGAAACACTAAATTAGATTACCAGACAGTACCTGCAGTCCTAAGATTTCATATATTATTTATTTTCCTTAAATGAAATACTTTTATAATAGTGGTATTATATTTAGTATTTAAAAATAACCATAAATAAAAAGTTCAGATATTAATGCATTGAGTTTGCAAAAATAACTTCATGTAAAATATATTGCAGTTCATATGTATGTAATGATATGTTGCATCAAGACCTCAAAAATAGATTTGCTTTGTTGATGTGGTTTCCTTCTGCCAGTGAAGTAAATGAAATAAAAGGTTAAGACCCCTTAGAGAAAAAAAAGAAAATAAAATTGTCTTCAAAAATGTCTGTGATAGGGACTTCCCTGGTGGTTCAGTGGTTGAGAATCTGCCTTCCTGCGCAGGGGACGCAGGTTCAATCCCTAGTCGGGGAACTAAGATGCCTCATGCCAGGGAGCAACTAAGCCTGCATGCTGCAACTAAGACCCGATGCAGCCAAAAATAAATAAATAGAAATGTCTGTGATAATACCTCCCTAGGCAAACTGTTGGCAGACCAGCTAAGGGCAGATTTGTACATCTGTGAGTGAAAATCACCTGAAGGGTGTCAAGTGCTGTTCTGAGTCACACTAGAGTCCCTTCACATTTATTTTCCAAACCAAGTAGTAGTTGCCATTTCCATCAGCCCACGCAGTCCTATTATTTCTCATCTTTGCTTTATAAATAAATAGCTGGTTCTCACAACACTTAACTTCTTGTTGAAAAATAATCAAATAATAATGCATTTCTCATATTTGGAACCTCATGGCAAAGTAAACTTACATGAAATGACCAGTCCACAGATGTGTTTGGATAAGACTCCTCTGAGGAACAGCAATATTGATTTTAATTTTTAGTAAAATAATTTTAGTATTAATAAAATAATTTTAAAGCAGGTTTGCTTTACTATATCCTTACCAAATTATATGCTGACCAGTTAGAAAAATGGTACATTAGTAATTAATTCACTATGAAGACCAACATCTAAAAAAATTTACACACATGGAAGAGAAACTTAAAAATGAGAAATTTCTAAAAGGAGTATATTTATTGAAATCAAATAAAAGTTGTAGTAAAAATTGTGTGAGGTATGGTTGAGTGCATACCAATGTAAACACACTTAAATATTTTATTAAAAAATTTTATTGCCTTACAGTTTGAGTATGACATCAGTGAACATTTCTTATATCAAAATAATAAATAAAAATCATTTTCAATCTCATTATTTAAGCTCAACTATTACATTCTGGAGGCTTAGCTTCCATTTCTCCATTCTATATTTATTTGCAAAGATTACTGCAGTCATAACGCTCACGTAATACATAATCCCTCTCTATCAATTGACGTTTTATTATAACATTTTCCAAGTAAACATAATTATAAATAATTGTGCAACATTTTATTAGATAACATGATTTAGTTGGTTATTTTCCTGCAATTATATATTATATATGGCTTATTCTCAGGTTTTACTATTATATATGGGACCGTTTCAGAGATCTGTATCAGTCCCATATATATTTTATATTACCATATTTTGGAATATTTACTTAGGAAAGGATATTACCATATTTTGGAATATTTACTTAGGAAAGGTAACCAAAAGTGGGATTATTAGGTTGAAGAGGCTAGACGATTTTAAGTTTCTTGTTTCATAATGAATTGCTTTATATAACTTACAGTGTTGCCGGAAAGATAGGCTAACACTCAGTTAAAAAACTTATTACTATTTGGTGCTCATTTTAACATTCTGGAAGATGATGCTTCATTGTTTCTCAAGTTTTTGTAAAATGCAAGTTACTGGATTAGAGGAGGTCAGTGTTGGAAATTTTTTTCGTATGTGGAAAATCCATTTGTTTTTGTCTTGTACAAAATATCTTTGGATGTGCTCTTCCTTTTTTAACAATAGGAACTTCAGTATTTTTTTCTGATCATTTATATATAGGCTCTTTATAAAATAACAACCTTTTATTTGTCATAACTGCAAAAATATTATTCCTATTTACTCTTATTTTTACTGATGCATTAGACTTAAGATTTTACTTGTAGTATGATCTAATCTTTCTATATTTTCTTGCTGGTATATATAACAAGACAAATTCATTGATATATCAGAACAGTCAGAAATCTGTAACTGTTTCATTAACTCTTTCCTACCATTACATTTAATTTTGCAAGTCACAGCTTCAGAGCGCCAAAGGTTAGTGGAAGTAATTTAGTCAGTGAGAAAAGCTGTTCCTTGTGGGGGAAGCACCTTTATCAAAGCATATGGATCAAAGCTGGCTTTGATTCTCAAAAAAAGCAATTAGATTAGAAGAAAATTAGGATCTTGGCTCACAGTATGAGCATGTGAAGCATAATTCATCTTGATTCAGAGTTTTTAATCTTCCATCACTGCGTATCAAATATGTCACATAAGAAAAATAATTTCAGCTTTGTTTTCAACTTTGCTGTTTTATCACTGTTCCTTAGAAACGAAAGTTAAGTTCTCATGTTGGGAAAATAGTTTTAGAATCGTTAAACACACATACACACACACACATCAGACTTCATCAATCATAAGGTTCTATTCTAATAATGTCATATATTTTGATCTTCTGCTCTGCCTATCTTGGTGTCTGACGTGCAGAATTTAAAATTGTAGAATGTGAATGGTTGGATTTCCTGCAATAGAATGTGAGAAGTCATTAAGTATGTCCTCATAATACCTTTAGGACTGCAAAAAGGATTGCTTAGGAGTTGAAAAAGAAATAGAAAGAAAATGATACGCCCTCGGAAGAACAGGCGAACACAACTCAGTAAGCAGTGAAAATCAACGAAGGCAAAAAATGGTCCATTTTCACCTCGTTCATTTTCAGGGACAGACCAGCTTTACTTCATTGATTTTCAGTGCTCATTGAGTTGTGTTCACCTGTTCTTTAGTTGTGCTCCATTCTCCATTTTTTTCAGCTTCACTTTTGTGTTTCATTTTAAACTGTGATTGTTCTGAGATAGGCTTTGATGGCAGAGTTTTAGCTCAGTGAAACCATTCTTGCTTACTTGATTTTCTTTAGATATTATCATTACTTTTTAATACTTTCTTAGTGGTATTTTTCTGAAGAATCTCCTGTAAATATTTATTTTTCTCTATTTTTATCTGTCCATCAGGTTTTATGGGTGAAAACCTTTCCTATAAAATTGAAAGTAAAAAATGAAATTATTTTAATTTATTAATGTAATAACCATTCAAATGAGGAATCTGTTTCTATTCAATCCACACATAAAAAACCTATTACAAGCATATGTTCAGCACCATATATACAACGTAATTTTGTAATTGCCAGATACTGTATTTCATATAGGTTCAGTTCGAGGAATTCTGAAGTTGTAAGTTCTGGTTTTTGAGAATTAGAGAGATGGATTTGAACTGGAGTGACTGACATGACTTTGAAGGTCACAAAGAAAATGTATAATGGTCCAGATCACAGCACCCCCAGCTAATTAGTGAATAGCATTTGAGTCAGATTTATGAATTCTGGGTGTGTCATAAAAGCAGGTTCTTCTAAGTATTAGTGATATTCATTATATCATCAAAATTTGTCTAGGTTCACTCTGGATTTAGGAGGGATTCATCTAGAGGTTTGAAGGCAGGGAAAAGTGGATGCCAATATTTTGAAATATAAAACTGAGTAAAATAGGCATTTACAGTTTTTTAGAGTATATAAATCATTTACTACATATAGACACATACAGGCAATAGAGTTGTAATAAGGTGGAGTCACTTCCTGATTTTTTATGGACGTACTCAAGGTAGAAATAATGAAATATGTTAAAATATAGAATTTGATAAATACATAATAAAACTAGAGGCAAATCATGCCCATGTTATGAAGAGAGTAAAGCCATTTCAGCAAATGTTTGAATGACTGCTTTACACAGGAGTTCAACTTTGATCTCAGGCTAAAATGATGACTTTTATTGGCAATCTGGAACATTCCAGGCTGAGAAAAGACTGAGAGTTAATTCATAGACTCTAGGGTATTGAGGAGTATTTTCTCAGAATAATCCTATTTGGTCCAAATGTAAGAATAGCCCAAATGTAAGAATTTAATTTAAAGTGAACCTGGAAAATTAGGCTTTGGAAGGTCCTAGAAAGATGAGTTGGAGGTGTTTGGACATGAATGTAACCAGAGATGAAGCACTAAGGCAAAGCCAGGATTAGGCTATCTCACATTCTGCTTGCTCAGTTGTAACCATGTTGTTCTATGAATGTGAGATATCTGCTAGTCGTGATTGAATTTCTTTATATTCATTCATTCAGTCCACATTCAATTCATTATCCATTCATAACAGTTATAAGATATAAGGACCCAGTAGTACAAAAGACAGGTCCAGTCTTCTCTCATGGAACTTACACTAGTAGAAAGCTACTTTTATATCCTTGGCTACCAAACATAAATACCCTAAAAGTGAAAGTTTTAATAGAAACAATAATGATTATTCCACATAATTGTCCTTTATAGCACATCTGGAAATGCTCTCTGTTACTAGTATCAAGAGTGTCTTACTATCATGCTTTGGTTAGCAAATTTACCAAGAATAAATTAACCATTATCTCTTTAGGCTGTTAATGCAAGCTTTACTGAAGTGTTCTATGTGATCTTAAGCATAAAAATGAGAATAATATACATAAATAGAATGTATGAGAAATATATATATATGAAGTACTTAATCATACC
Source organism: Monodon monoceros (assembly GCF_005190385.1). Classification (NCBI taxonomy): domain Eukaryota; kingdom Metazoa; phylum Chordata; class Mammalia; order Artiodactyla; family Monodontidae; genus Monodon; species Monodon monoceros. The sequence goes on from NW_021703777.1 coordinate 11,259,749, forward strand.
ATGTTTTGTGAGTTGTTACCTACCCATTCATGAGCAGTTCAGAGCTGTATATATAAATATCTGTTCATATTTTTATCTATATATTTATCTGCTTATGAATATGTGGTATATGTGAGTATACATATGCATGTATATTAGCTATTGTTCTCTGAAAAGCGAATTCCATGTTCTCATTAGTTATGCAAGAGATTTATTCGGGAAATGCCTGTGAGGAAGGAGGGAAAGAATCCAAAAGAGGCAGGGAGAACCATCAGATAGTGATGCAGGTGTCATCCCTGGGAAGGAAGAAGGGAAGGATGGAGAGAAGGAAGAAAGGTTGGATTGGCAGAGTCTTGGATGTAGCAGAGTGTTTAGAAAATTTCAGCGAGGCCAGTGGGGAGTCCTTGTACCAAAGTTGCCTGTCAGAAGGGGTCTTGCATCTTTCAAGAATGGGCCTACCTTAGTTATCCTATCCTGCTCAGTCATTAGCTGAGAATAATCCATGAGTAACATGGCCTCAGCAAAAATGCAGTGGTGGATTCTAGAACACTGCAGTTGGGGCTGTTGGTTAATTATGGTCCCAACAGCAGGAGATTTAAGAGGTGCATTTTCATGGATGCCACAAAATACATACATATAAACATACTTGTATATATATATGTGTATGTATATAAATATTTTAAAACATGCATATTTATTGCCTCAGAATGAATTATTAATGACTATTTTAAAACATCTTCATTGTTAGTTCATGGAATTATATTGTTAAGATACCTTTCTATTAATATATTTTGTTTGTTTCACTTATGTGTTAAAATTTCCACATAACATTACTTCCTATATCAAAGGATATAAAGATACATGTAACTACCAAATGGGTTCATTGTTGGAGACAATTACCTAGTCTTTGTGAATGACCTTTAGCACACAGAAATGAAATATTACAGCTTATTGTTTAACTTTCTTCTCAAATTTTAATTCATCTTTTATAAATAGAAAATATTTAAGCTATGTATAGGATCCTTTTTTTTAATGATCCATAACTTTGGAAAGCTACATTATATTGCCCTTACAAAAATTAAGACCACTGACTGTTTCTTGCTTAATGAAATCAAAATAATGATTATGGCCCAGAGGTAACATTACGAAACTGAATATAATTGCCAATATATATGCATTAAGCCACAGGATGCCCACTTTGGCCACAGCCAAAACATAATTAGATTTCTCAGAAATACCTCCTAGTGTTTAAGAAAAACAGTACTATATCACAATGGTACACAGGCATATAAATGGTGTGACTTTTTTGAGATATATAAGTGATAACAAATTATGTATTGTTTGGCCTGGCAGTATTAATGAAATTAGAGTGACTTAGACAAGTCATAAAAAATGTTTTTTCATACATTAAAGCTATACAAAATAATTCATTTGTATCTTTTTCCACTTGGTGGTCATCTGACTTCCTAATTCTGTTATTCACTATTTGGTACAGAGAGGAGTATAAAGAAGAGCATGTGGAAGTGGGCATTAAGCACAGTAACAAATTTGGTCAGAATGTTGTATGTTTCTTGATGTAAATTTTTTAAAACATTAAGAACCTAACTATTGATTCTTCACAGAAATGCAGTAAAGTGAAGCATAGCATACTTAAAAACCTGTTATGTTTATCCCTGAAAAATGTTATGTGAGTTTTATGTATATACAAATGCTATAGTCCCATATAGCATGGGGAAAATTCACATCAAATCTGCACTTCTACATTGTTCTGGATCACTTTTCAATTATTCATAATTTTTGCATTACCCAAAAACTTACGAAGCAGTACTATAGTATTAAAAAGAAACCCTTTTCTAAAAAGTTGACTTTTAATGTCTTTTAATATATTTATCCTAAATGTTTGAGATTCTACTGTACTTCTAGCCATCAGTATTTTACAACTTCATGATTAAGGAATGAAAATTAGTGCTGCTTTTTATGGTACTACTTTAAATATCTATTAATTAAAACAATTTTAAGGGAAATTATTTCTCAATTATACTCAATTGAACAATTAGAAAAAGCCTAATAAAGCTCATTTCTTTGAAGGGCACTGGAATTTATATGAAGGAAAAAATAATGCCTCATTTAAAAAATTTGGAGTAATATTTTAATTCATTTATCCAACAAGGATTCATTGAGTTTTACAGGCAAAATACTTCTCATCTACTAAGTGTTAGGTGAACAATAGAACCATTTTCCTGCTCTTACAAAACTTGTAGTCCAGTATTCTAGTCATCGAAAAGCTTATTTTCTAATGTTCTAAAATTCCTCAAGAATTCTGTACACAGAATTGATTATTTGACTGCAACTGGGAAGTATGTAGGAAGGAAAAGTACAGGGCATCAGGAAAGCATATATAATTCAGAAACTAGACCTAGTGTTGAGCCAGGGGAGGTATCCTTTTTTTTCTTTTATTTCTGTATCTTTATTTTTAAATTTTTTAAATAGATCTTTATTGGAGTATAATTGCTTCACAATACTGTGTTAGTTTCTGTTGTACAACAAAGTGACTATGGAAAACAGTATGGAGGTTCCTTAAAAAACTAAAAATAGAACTGCCATATGACCCAGGGGAGGTATTCTTGAGGGAGTGGTATTGGAGCAGAAATCTGGAGAATGAAGAGACAGCAGAAAGGGAAGCAGTGCCTTCCAATGAGAGGGACGAGAAAAATGTAAGAACACCCTTGAGGAAATGGAGAAGGCCACTGTGACTGGGGCTCTGAGAGCTAGAACTAGTGACATGGGAAGTGAGGCTGGAGAGAGGGGTAGAGGCTCTCTAAATGTGTCCTAATGTAACTAATTTAGAGTAACCTTCAGGTGAATGTCATTATACTTGGGGACCATAATAAACTTTAGGTCACTTTTTGATACCAGAAGGTAATAGTCAATTATATTCTCTTATTTTGCCTGTGATCTTTTGATTAAATCACAGAGATTTTTCTTTTTAACAAAAGACAAATTGCTGCCACCTCATGCATTTAAAAAAAATTCTTAGTGAGCAATTTTTGTAAAGATTGTATCCTTTTTGTAGGTCGCTTATCTTATTTATTGGAAATGAGTTACATCAGTTGGTAGACGATACATCAGAAGTTTAGAACTTTCTCCCATCTTTCCAAGTTCCTAAATTATATTGCAATGAAAAGTTTTCTTTCTAAAAGTACTAAAGGTATTTCTCAATGGAAGCAATAAAATGAACTTTTTTGGCAGGTTTCCCAGAAAAAAAATCATCCCTCTAGCAATTTTGGAAATGAATAGGGAAAAATGATAAATAATCTAAAATAAACTCACATTAGAGGCTTATATGGAATATTATACAGTGTGTATTTGGAAACACATTTTCTTCCATTTTACCTTTAGGATTTTTTGGTTCTTTAAGAATGGGAAAATGCAGTCCCATGAGAAATTCAGCATTAACATCAATTTCTACACTGAAAAATCTTGAGAAGTCATATATATCATTTTGAAATCTGTTTTAAAAGTAAGACCTAATAAGTGGGAGGATAGTAGAGTTTGATTAGATCTTTTTTCTTTCCACTAAATTCAAAATGACAATATTGATGTCCGCTGAATAAATTAGGTAGGGTAGAGGATGCAACTCAGAGGAAAAAGAGACCTCCAAAAGTCACCTTACATTAATGAAAAAGAAAAGGTGTGTGTGAGATGTGGCTCTAAAGCAAAGTATCTAATTTGTGGGTCACTTTTGGGATCTGTGTCATGTACTAGCAGTTATACCTTATGTGTGGAATAACAATTTGTAAATTACATCAATATGTAAAATACTGTACATTAATAGGGAACACAGTTTCCATTTCTCAATACCTTTGCCCTGGCTTGTTATGATAACTCCCTAAGTAGTCATCCAATTTCTTGTATCTCCATATTATCTAAATTAGACACACATATATTATTCTTTTAAAATCACAGTTATGTTAGACAAGATTTGTGCCCCAAATCCTTTAATAATTCTCTTCTACTTTATATGGTAGGTATTAATATATCCTCCTGTCTTCAACCTCTTTTTCTATGCTTATTTTCCATACTCCGTGTAACTAGCATGAACCTCCTACTACAGTGTGTATATATTCTGTGTTTTCTTACCTTCAGGCTTTTGATTGTATTATTCTTCCTGCTTGTTATTTTCTCTTCCCTCTGTTTATTTCCTCTGTCACCTCAGTTTATGACTATTCTTTAAAGCCAAGTTCAAATACCTTAAACTCCATGAGCCTTTCCCTTATCTTTATGGAAAGTAATTGTCTTTTTTCTCATCAAAGAATTCTCTCTGATACATTAACTATACTTCTCTTATAGCACTTATCACATTTTATATTGCATTATTTATGTCAGCTAGATTATAAGGAACTTGAAGGTGAGGATTATATCTGAGTCATTTAGCTCAATGCCTTGCATAGTACATATACGTAGAATGAATGAATAAATATAAATGTAAAAATATATTACTTTTATATATGCATCAAGACAATGCAGGCTTTATCCATATACACAAGTCAGGTTGAGTATTTATCTGACATGAAGAAGGAATGTCTCAGTAGTATTAACTTTCTTATTCATTCATTAAAAATTTTTTTTCCACGATCACTTGTTGAGCATCAGCTTTGCGCTAGGAACATTATATGAGTAGTTTGCGAATTCAAGATTGACATGAAACTTTAGCTGAGTTTTTCAAGAAATATGGCATTTGCTTTCAAGAGAGAAGGCATAAGAGCATAAGCAGAAAGCATAAAAGAAAGTATAGTCAAAATTTAATTGTGATGAGGCTTTATCCAGTCTGTATATAGGAGTTTGTGTTGAATTCTTGCCCCTTCACCGTTAAAGAAATTTGTCTACTATGAATTTTCATTGCTATGAAATGAAAATAATAATTTCTGCCATTGTAATATTGTTTTTGCAAATAATTTCAGCACCTAGAATAAATGAGGCTATTTTTCAGTATGAGGTGATGACATAAAAGAAAGTGATGAAATAAGTCATGAACTGCATAGTTAGAAGAGCCTGAAGGACTTTTCTTTCAACACAATTGGCATATTTGAGCTATGTATGCTAAAAAGTTCTGGCTGAAAAACAGTCATGTTTTTTCTTATTAGCATGAGAGTGAAATCTTTGGACCTTTAATTTTTTTCATGTTATTCCCAAAATAAACACTTAGGGAAGTAAAGTTTTGCAAAACTGTTAGTGTCTATGATATACATAGGGACAATAGGATGAAACTGTGAATCAGATGACTCAAGTTCTAGTCCTGGGTCAGCCATTGAATTAAATTTGTGATCTTGATCAATCCATCTACCTGATTTCTACCTGAAAAACCTTTATAACAAAATTTTGGGGTTAATCTTTAATAGTAATTTTTAAACTGCTGTGAGGAGTCCCTGTGGTTCACACAATCCCTTTAGGAGCCGCTTGCCAAGAAGAAGAGACCTAGTGTGCCAGGCACCACCACTTTTAGTATTTGTTTTTGTCTTCTGTTTTCACTATGTATTATAATTCTCTTTACAATACATTCTGTGGCAGAAACAAAAACAACAACATAAAAATAAAAAATTCCCTGCCTTGGATCATTTCTAGATATCATACATCAATAATCTTCATTTTTACCTCTCTATGGAGCATGGATATTGGCAGGTAAATATAATTATCACTTTGTTCATTTTATTCACTCATCAAACATTTATTTCTCTGAGAAGTTGTGGAAAGGTCTGTGTCCAGCATTGTGGAAATTCAAAGGCCACACCTTTCAAAATCTATTGGGGAAGATAGACACATAAATATCTAAGGGAAAAAAATTCTTAGATAAGTGTTGTGCCAGAAGTATGAATAAAGTGCCTTGAATAAAAGCTGAAGCAATATGCTTCATATGCTTCCTGCACCTGGCAGGTAAAGAATCCATAATAGCTGACTGTTGCAAGTATGTTTTAATCCTAGTGATTTCAGGTTCTGTTCTGGAACTGAAGCACTTTTTATTTCAGGACCATTGATTTTAAAGCAGATGCCTGAAGAAATGTTATCTTTGAAAACACTTTTTATTTTAAAATCATCCTCACCTATTCATGCATTACTTATTTTAATACAAAGTGCCACTTTTTAACCTTGGCAAAAAAAGAGAGCATACTACTTAAAGTCCATAGGTTATAAGAAGCTTGGAGATCATTGTGAGGGAAGAATAAAAATGGAAATGTTCATAATTGGTATAAATAATTCAGTATATAAGTATGTATGTCAAAGTCCAAGTGAAACATCTATTAAATGTATTATAGATTGGAATAACTTAATTAGTATAGTGCCATATGGTAATGTTTAAACACCCCTAAACACTGCTTGTAATCTATCTTCAGTATTTACTTGAATAACCTCAAAGCGAAAAGTACTACTACATGAAAAAGGAAATATAAATACCCATTATTCAGCTTTCCAGAATCTTAGGTTTGGGCAGGTTACCCATGTCTCTTTTGCCCTCTGTTCTTTTCTTCTCTAAATTTTGAGCTTTAGTCTACCAAAAATGTGACCACACACCTTGCCTTCCACAAATTTTATTTGGTAGTAATTGAAATGTGTATTTGCTTGTGATGGTTAGTTTTTTGTGTCAAAGTAATGAGGTTATGGTACTCAGGTATTTGGTCAAACGTTATTTTAGATATTTCTGTGAAGGCATTTTTAGATGAGATTAACATTTAAATCAGTAAATTTTGAGTAAAGCTGATTATCCTCCATAATGTGGGTGGGCCTCATCCTTCATTCAGTTGAAGGGCTTAATAGGAAAAGAATGACCTCCAAGGTAGAAGAGGGAATTCTGCTAGCAGATACCTTTAGGTTCAAATTGCAAGTGTTACTCTTGTTTCCAGCCTGCTAGCCTACGCTGCAGATTTTGGACTTGCTAAGCTTCTGCAAATGAGTGATCCAATTTCTTAAATAAATCTCTCTCTCTCTCCCTTTCTCTCTGTATGTGTGTGTGTGTGTGTGTGTGTGTGTGTGCATCTTCTTGGTTCTCTTTCTCTAGAGAAACCTGACTAATACATGCTTGAAGGTCTATAGCGTGCTGACCATGTTATAATAGTTTGAATCAAAAAATTTGGCCCCAAATCATCTTATTTTATGTGATGTGATATAGTAATGTAGATATTAAAAAGGAAAATACAGTATGTTCAAGATAATAAGAGTGAGAAGATATTCTTCCAGAGATAAGATACAGTGGCATGAATATGTAAGCCAGTTAAACACTCAACTAGTTTTATTTATAGAGGGACATCAATGAACCCTACTATGCTATATTTCTCAGAAAAGACTATGCAGCCTCTCCTTACTTCCTCTTTCTTGAATGTTATGGAGGCAGGTCTGGATATTTGTATAAAAGTTCCACACAATTTGCATTTCTCTAATAATTAGTGATGTTGAGCATCTTTTCATGTGCCTCTTGGCCATCTTTATGTCTTCCTTGGTGAAATGTCTATTTAGGTCTTCTGCTCATTTTTAATTTTTTTAATTTAATTTAATTTTTTTTTTTTTTTTTGCGGTACTTGGGCCTCTCACTGTTGTGGCCTCTCCCGTTGCGGAGCACAGGCTCCGGACGCGCAGGCTCAGCGGCCATGGCTCACGGGCCCAGCCGCTCTGCGGCATGTGGAATCTTCCCGGACTGGGACACTAACCCGTGTACCCTGCATCGGCAGGCGGACTCTCAACCACTGCGCCACCAGGGAAGCCCCTTCTGCTCATTTTTTAACTGGATTGTTTGTGTTTTTTGATATTGAGCTCCGTGAGTTGTTTGTATATTTTGTAGCTTAATCCTTTGTCTGTTGTTTCATTTGCAAATATTTTCTCCCATTCTGAGGATTGTCTTTTTGTCTTGTTTATAGTCTGTCATACAGAGTGAAGTAAATCAGAAAGAGAAGAACAAGTACCATATGCTGACACATATATACGGAACCTAAAAAAAATATATGGTACTGATGAACCTAGTTGCAGGGCAGGAATAAAGATGTAGACATAGAGAATGGACTTGAGGACATGGGGTGAGAGGGGGAAATGAGAGTAGCACAGACATATATACGCTACCAAATGTAAAATAGTAGTGGGAAGCAGCAGCATAGCACAGGGAGATCAGCTCGGTGCTTTGCGATGACCTAGAGGGGTGGGATAGGGAGGGTGGGAGGGAGGCTCAAGAGGGAGGGGATATGGGGACATGTGTGTGCATATGGTTGATTCACTTTGTTGTACAACAGAAACTAACACAGTATTGTGAAGCCATTATATTCCAGTAAAGATCTATTAAAAGAAAATGTTCCACAAGATATGGGTGGTAAAATTTGAGAATTACTGGCATATCCATCTGTAATAAAGAATTGACTTCAATAATAGATAACTCTTACAATTGTTATTTATGATCATTAATATTTTACTAATTTTTGTTCCAAAATAATTTTTTGCTTACCGTTGCTGTATTTAACTTATTTTATATTATTCAGGCTTTTAGTGGAAACATAGTTATCATAAGTTTTCAAACTCCTAGAATAAGCCGGGCTCATTTGAAATTCTGAACTCTGAGTATATTTCCTGAAAGTTTTTTCAGAATTTAGTCAAATTGTATATTTGTTTTTCTTTTTCAAAAAACACGATATAAAAAGAGAAAATAGTCTAGGAAATATAGTGCACATCATTCAGCCTTTTTTTCAGTTATTAACATTTTGATAATTAGATTGCTTTAGAAAAGACTATTGCATGAAAGGAACTTTAGAAGCTCAATATTCACATCACCCTTATCCATTTTCCTTCCTTACTCATCATACCTGTCTAGTTTGCTACATATGTATTTATCGTAAATATATATCTATTATTTTACATTTTAAACATTTTATATAAAAGGTGTATAGTACACATATTTATATAACTTTTTTTGTCAGTTAACATATTTTGGATGCTTGTCATTGTTATATACATAGATCTGGTTTATGCACTTTCATTGCAACTGATTATTTCACTTTACAAATATATCACAAACATTTTACTCTTTCTCTTGTGGATGTACATTTTACTCATTTCTAATTTATTCTAATACAAATAGTTTTCACAGTTTTACTGGAATTGCCTTATGTATATCTTTGCAAAAATAATGTTTTAGTGGATATTCCTTGCATATCTCATTTTGTACTGAGACTTTCAAAATTTTCATCAATTTTCAAGTTTGTGAATAATGATTGACATTTAAAATGATAATATTTCCTAATATTGTAGTTTAAATTATGACATGTGGGGGCTTCCCTGGTGGCGCAGTGGTTGAGAGTCCGCCTGCCGATGCAGGGGACACAGGTTCGTGCCCCGTTCTGGGAAGATCCCACATGCCGCGGAGCGGCTGGGCCCGTGAGCCATGGCCGCTGAGCCTGCGCGTCCGGAGCCTGTGCTCTGCAACGGGAGAGGCCACAACAGTGAGAGGCCCACCGCAAAAAAAAAAAAAAAAAAATTATGATATGTTTTAAGAATTACACTAGTTTGCCCAGATAATTACAAACATACATCTACATACACAAGCACACTTTTTCTACTCATTTCTACTTTCTAGTTATGGAGGTAGGGTAGAGTTTGATCATGTGGAACTTCCTATTGAACTCAGTCAAGGAGTAGTATGTTAAGTATCTGTCAAGTATCTGTCAAGCCAATTCACATAATGTTAATAGGGTAGTAAATGATGTTTTTAAAATAAAATATTTAACAGGTGTACTTGTCATCTTTTCTAGCCTAAAAGCTACAAGAAGTGTGAAATAAGGAACAATTCCATATACCCTCCAGATATCTTTTTCCTAAGAAGTCAAATACTCTTTTTAGTATAGATGATCATATAGCTACTTTTATAAAACTATAGATTCTCTATGAATATTAGTGATAATGTACTTTATTTTCTCCAAGAAACACATAAAACCCAAACCTTCATTTCTTTCCTTATCTCTGACACACACTTCCTATAGGATGTTTTTGAAGTTGTTTTTGTTTTTCATATTGATATCAATACATTAAAATTTTAAATCCAATTATATCAAATACTAATTACGTGCTAGTCTCTTCTGTAGGTGCTTTTCACAGGATATCTAGTTGTCTCTACTTTTTAATTCCAGAAGCTATGGAGTGGTTGTGTGGTGGGGTTTTTTTGTTTGTTTGTTTGTTTTTGACTGTTGTTTAAATTTGGCATATGATCACAGTGTAAACTGGAAGTTAATAATCATTGCATGTTTTTCAATACATTAGAGCAGATTTGATTCAATGCTTATTTTCCAAGGGGAGTGCATTCTTATGCTAAATTAGCAGAGAATGTGTAGGTCTTATTCCCAAGAAAGATCTTCATCAACTTAGAAGCCTCTAATGTAACTCTCTGTTTTGTTTTTTTTTAACCATATCAGTGAGATTATATGTTGCATCTTATATAGCTGAAATTTTTGTGTTCTGTGGCAATCTCTGTACAAATAAAATGCTCTATATTTGGGGGCATTACAAAATATTTAGAATTTTTTACATATTCAAGTAGTAATAAGCATTGCTCCAACATATAGCACTTTACTTTATGAACACGTACTTCCTTTAGGGCTTCTGGCCAGGGATTTTAAAACTCAAAGCAAACAGATTTTTGTTTTTTCCCTAGAAAAGTCAATAAGTAGCAATACGTATACAATTACAACTCAGAATATCCACATCACTATAATAAAAGTGTACTTAAACAGTTGATGTCAAAGACTGCAATTGCCTACCTGTCACTGTCTGGCAAGGAACAAGCTTAACCTTTGATTGTATTATACTCAAGCAGGATTCTTGACCTTTCTTATCATAGAGTCTGCTATTGGGGGATAAATAGTGGGAGTGAGTCAACTTCATTGCAACTGTGTCCTTGTTTAAAAATATGATAAATTAGAAAGGGTGTGGCTGTTGATTTTTTTCCCAACAAACATTGGCTGGAAATAAAAATATATTTTGGTTCAATAATAAAATTAAAGTTTTCAACTTGTGCTGAAGGTCACCATTCAACATCAAAATATTTTTGTTGTTCTTATTCTCTGAAAACTCAAGAAATGGAATTGACTAAGGATAAGGAAAATAGCTTTTTACTTATGGACATGATTTCCTTTGTAATTTTAAGGCTCCCCTGACCAAAAATATATTCCTAAAATAGTTATTTTCTGGTAACTTGAGTTAAATCATTAAATTATATTGCTTAAAAAAAGTAAAATATGTGAATGCCTCCTTATAGGACACAGCTAAGTCAATCTCAGTGTATCACTGAGGTCTTATAAACAAACAAAACCAGTGAGACGTGTTGTGCAGATACATACATCTACTCAAGTATCTTGTGATGTCTGGCAAAACTCTTCTACTGAGTGCAGTAAAGACTAGAAGAAATAGATGCATCCTTATTATAAGGGACACAATTTTCTTTGGTTCAAATTTGGACAGATTTGACTTCAATTTCCATGCACATTCATGTGTAAATAAGACATAGAAGTAAATTTATTACATTATAAAATAAACCATGTAATATATTTTTTATATAAATAGCTTGATATTTTATAATATCTCTATCAGTTGTTAAAGGCTATTATTTCATGGTTCTTTTAATTTTTTTTCAGTTTTATTGAGGACTAATTGACATACATCACTGTATAAATTTAAGGTGTATAGCATGATGGTTTGATTTACATACTTTGTGACATGATTACCACAATAGGTTCAGCTAACATCCATATTTCTCTTGTGATGAGAATTCTTAGGACTTATTCTCTGTTTTGTTTGACAAATTATGTTTAGAGACTGAGATTGTCCTTGCCAATAGTTGCTTTAACACTGGTTCACTGCAGAAATTAAAATTTATAATAATATTTCACAAGCCAATGGCACACAAGATAATGATTCTTAAAAAGTCAGTAAAGAAATAACATGCCCCAAACCAGTGATAGATTAATCACACTATTGTTCCAGGCAAAGGAGAGATATAAAATCCAAATTTAATTGAGGTGTACCTTTCTATGAGTTGGTTTTCAAAAGAGTTGGCTTAGCCAACCGAGAGCCAATGTCCAGCTGCTAATGTACATAGAAAGTCCTTTGTTGCTAGAGCAAGATGCTAGTGCAAAGAAGGTGCCAGTGTTGATGGGCAAGATGCTCTCCTTCAGGGGGCCTCTGCATGGTTTTCGCCACTGCCAACAAAGAGTAGCCATGCCAGGGCAGGAGCTAATGTTCTAAGGTCCTTGGAGAGCTGTTTAGATCACCAAAGAGTAGCCTTATCCAAACAGAACTCTCTCAGTAAGTCCTCAGAAATTCTTAGTATTCAGAGCTTAAAGCTAGAGCTTAAAACTATAACATCTGTTACATCATAGTTGCTTCTCCATATGTTTATATTGATTAGCATTCAGTAGAGCAACAATTTTGCTAACGTCATCCTGACATGGCCTCTTCAGTGTAAAAAAAAAACCACCCTTAGGTCAAAACAGCCTCACTTAAGCTATAATAAGTGGATTTGAAATTATAACAAACCAGTACATAACAACCCACCCTGTGATTTCAAATAACTCACATGCTAATTAATCCATAGGGCCTAATGCCCTATACAAATCTAAGTTCACAAAAATATGAATTCACCCAGTGATTGTACATTGCTTAGTCTAATTTTCCTTTATTTCCCCACAGCTTTGTTACTGCAAGCTTTATTAAATAAATTCCTGATATTAATAGCAAAAGCATAATCAAGGGTTCTTTAATATGGTGTCAGATCCAGTCACTAAAAAAAACAATTAAATTTTTTAAACTACTCAGTTAAGCTTCCTTGACAATTGCATTTCCATGTAAAAGTCATTTTTATAGACCTCCAGGAGTTACAAGCTTGCCTAGCACTCACTATCAAGGCTGTATGTGCTCGATTGCCATGACATCATTATTTTAGGGAATGCATGTTTTTGTTCTCTTTTTCGTTTTGTTGTCACATTCATTACCTCTTCTATTTTTACACACCCCATTATTCTCTGTTCCTTATTTTACCCTTGACTCCAATAGGTATAGGTAAGGTTTGGCTTAGAGAATACTGTTATTGTCCAGTTTCCCATATTATATATAACTGGTTGAGGAGGTATCAAGGCCATAGTCATGGGTATTTGTACCATAAGTAGATCCAAAGGACTAGCAGTGATAAAGGTATTTTGGTTTCATTTCACCAACATACTCTTCAGAACATGTTTTCTTTATGTCATAACGTGACTTTTTATGGCCTGTAGGTTCCACTCTCTCTTTTGATATTGGGGAACCACAAAAATGTGGTAACCCAGTGTCATGTTTCCTTCTTTAAGGGCCAATATTCTAGTTTCACAGTTGCCCAGGGAGTCACTGCCTTTAGGATGTGTGCTATCTATTCTGGTCCTAGTTGGATTATCTGCAATTTCAGGTGACCAATATTGTCCAGAAATTATGGCTCATTAAAATATATTCCACATATCTTCCAATCTCAATTGTAATAATTGGCAATCAGTCTTTAAAGAAACATATTTATATATATTTTTAGAATCTCATTATTTGTAGAATTATCCCCAACTGCTTTCTTCCAGAACATCCAGTGCCCTGTCTCTGTTTGAAAATCGTTTATGTTTTGCAAGATGCAGCTGATCATATTCATCTGTGCACCCGATCATGATAAAGCTGCCATTGCATGCACACTAAGTTGTGATTGTTTATTTTCAAAAAGTTTAAAGTCCAAATTGATTTGGTCAATTTGAAATTGTGAAAAGGCTGCTGCCATTGTGCCTCCAATTATTCCTCCCACAAGTTAAACAAGGAACTGTAGGAGTTTTCTTACCTTTAATGAATCCGCCTTTGGCATATGTTATAGGTTAGGCATACAATTGGATAGATAAAAGTGAACACAATTAGAAGATCTATGTTTGGCTTTAAAATCCTATATATTGAATTTTAGAGTATATGCTATCGTAGTGGACTCTAACATTACAGTAAGAGGTTTAATGAGCATAGGTTCCCATATCTGCGGAGTCAAAATGTTGGGGGTGAAGTAGAATCCCATCATGATGTAGCACCATGGATTATGATAAGCATAATATGTTAGATTTTCAATGTGTTCTCTATATACTTTACATGGTTTTCCTGTTTTCTTGAAGTCAGGGCATGTTGTCCATGGATCTACAGTTAACTTTTTAATGGGTGAACTATGGGTTATATAATGTAAGCTGTGAGTATTATAGGTGATCTAATGGGGTCTATGAATATTCAATGATACAGTAGCCCATGAATCATTGTGAGGGTATACAGTAATTATATCTATCCCTTAGGCATCATCATTGCCTATGGCTGCAATAAGATACTTAGAATTCCAAATTGTAAATTCTTGTTGGTGTGATCTCAGTGTTGCGCGCAAGTTATCCCACATATGTGATCTCAACATTTTACTGCTAACCCTAGGTTTCCACCAGTCATCTATAGACTCCACATGTGTTCTGTTCCATAAATAAATTATTATTTTGGACCAATCAGCAATCTTTGAGATGTTGTTAGTACAGAATAGATTTTTTCATTGAAAACTCCAGGCGCCTGCTTCTCATCTGGGTTGTTTTTATGTCTGTGTTAAATTTTATGCATCCTAATGCATGTATTGGTTCTGTGAAACTGCTTTCATTGATACTAAAACAATCAGCCTGTGGCCTATATTCACAACACCTATATGCCACATCATATGTTCCGTTAATTAACATAAAGTTCAAAGTAGAGTAAGTAATTTTTGGCATGGGCCACTGTAATGCGTGGTTGCTGATTATGTTATTTGGTGCCTCATTACATGGAGATTTAGCATAATTTAATAAACTGAAGCATAGATTATAATCTACTGATGGCACTGTTGTATTGATGTGCATTTTGTTATTGCCCCAAACTGATAACTTGTATCCCTGTAATATAGGTATGAATGGTCCTATACTATTGGGCCCAGAGGAAACATGATGTACAGATTCTACCTATTCTTCTATTGAAGATGGGCATATAGCTACTTGTTATATTTTACCTGGCCACGCGTCATTCCTCATTATTGCACCATTGTTACTTTGTTCAAAAACCACTGGTCTTCACCCCAGTGACATAACCTTACTATTTGACATATGACAGACATAACCTTACTATTTTGAGTAACTTGTGGGGTACTTACATGTAGGAGATAAACCATGCTTTTATGTTTCATAATTTAGATTTGTTATACCAATAGAAAAATTATGTGTTGCCAGTGAGTTCTGAATATGAAAGAGAATTAGTGTAGGGTTTGAAATAGCTAGGTTATAGAATTCCGCACTGGATGTGGCAGTGGTTGTCTCCTGTGTAGTTAAATTACCATAGGGCTTCCCTGGTGGCGCAGTGGTTGAGAGTCCACCATGGCAATGGTTGAGCCATGGCCGCTGAGCCTGCGCGTCTGGAGCCTGAGCTCCGCAACTTCTAAATGTAGATGATATTTGTATGGAAGTGGAGATAGTTTGTAGTTTATTTCAGATACATTTTTGGTGGAATCAACAGGGTCTCTTAAATATATCATTTGGAATGATGAGTCCCTATGTGGTCTGTGTGGTTTTCTATTCCCTCTGTGGTGTTCTTTATTTCCTCTTTCTCATAATCATAATAGACTTCTTCACAGTCTCCTATTTTTGTCCCATACTGATATCCATTGCCACATGGCCAGATGATATAGTCCGTTAGATGAGGCCTCCAAGTTCCAATCACATGACCTATGTGTTTCAGGTTGTGGTTCTATATGTGTCATTAGAATTATCACCTTTTGTCCTGCCAGTTGGTAAAATGAATTCAAAGAGCATCCTGCAAGGGTGAAGCATTGCTGTATTTCTACAAATGTACTTTTTGGGTCTGTGTGTAGAGAGAATATATAATCTTTCATTTTTTTGGTATTCAGAGTATCTGGCATAGTACCACCAGTGTGGTATGAGGAAGGGAAGTGGATGATGTCATAAAGGATGGAGTCATATCCTGACCAGAGGGTGGCATTCCATATTGGAAAGGTGGCACAAATGCTGTTGTTGGTGCTACCTGTGGCGTATCCATAGCTGCAATGAGTGTGGCATCCAGTACTGAATAATAGTGTGGCCAGTAGACAGCATGCTGCACTGACCCACTTAGCGAAATTTATAGGGTTCAAGTTTCATAGCGGGTTCATGCCTGCAAAATAAAGATAGTGTCCTATAAATTTCTAATTCTTTGTAGTTGTTGTTCTTGCTACCTAAGGAAATCTATAACTATTATAACCTCTACTGCAATGTTGCCCCAAGCCCAATTACCCTATACCATGCCAGGCTAAATATTAGTCATCTAATAATGATGCCATATGAAACTGTGTCTTGCCATCATATATAGAGTAATTATCCATGTTTTTAGCACTTATATCCAGTATTGATTCAATAGAAGATGGTGTTTATGCTTGAAAATTTTATAGAAATATCATATTATTTTCTTTAACTTGATTTAATATGCTTTTTCCTTTAGTCACCAATAGGTTTAATTAGCGGCAGATGCTATAATTTCCCTAGTACCATGTATATATCTCCATGATATATACATATATATGTATATATCATTATGTTTTTTTTGTTTTGTTTTGTTTTGTTTTTTTCTTTTGCGGTACGCGGGCCTCTCACTGTTGTGGCCTCTCCCATTGCGGAGCACAGGCTCCGGATGCGCAGGCTCAGCGGCCATGGCTCACGGGACCAGCCACTCCGCGGCATGTGGGATCTTCCCGGAACGGGGCACGAACCCGCATCGGCAGGCGGACTCTCAACCACTGCACCACCAGGGAAGCCCCATTATGTTTTATGATTAATACTTTTCCTTCTAATGTAGATTATGTGGTATTGCTAGTGCTAATTCTTATCTCTATAGGTGCCTGCAATATTAATTCAATAGTTTTTTCATCCCTTCTATATCTGTAGTTCAGAGTTCTCGCCGCCTCTCAGATTGCTTTAGTCCAAGCTTTTATATCTACATTGTTAGTAATCAACCTAAATTTTTGCTTGAGCAAGCCATTATACCTTTCAGGTGATCAAAAGGCAGTTGGGTTGTAGAGTAAGTGGAAATTCCACATTATATTCTGTTTCAATCTTGTATTATTTCTCCTGTGAAGTGGGTTGCCTGATCTGACTCTGTGATGGTTGGGATACCATAGCAAGCCATAGAGATTTCCGATGCTCTGATTGGTAGATTTTTGATCAGTTTTCATGCAGGGGTAGAGTAAACCTATTCCTGACCATGAGACTACAATGGTGCTTGCATATAGTTTATTTTCTGGACCCTCTGTAATCAATTTGTATTACTTGGAAGGGTATCTCAGCTTTGACCTTATCTGGAGTATTAATGACTTCCAAGCTTTAAACTTTTAGCAGTTCTCCTATGTCTTAATTTGAAATTGGAGGTATTTTTTAAGTATATACATGTTTCTTCTTCTAACTGTGTTCTAGTGTCCTGTATACTGGGATAACCTGTTTGGTGATGTGCCCATACGTAATGATCCTATCATTTGGAATATCTGTTCAGGTTTTATGTTCCATTGTCCTTCCTGTTTATGTATGGTTATGTTTTGAATTGGTTTCTTCCTTACCCATGAGTCATTGTGTTTCTTAAGATAAATCTTGGGAATCCTCACTTCGTTCATTTTTCCTGGTGAATTTGCCTATCTAGCTATTAAATTTGGTTACTTCACAGTCACTCTTCTGATACATGGAGACGTGTGTGATGAACATGGGTATGTCAGCCAGTGCTCTTTTCTGCCATATGTCCTTATTTCCTATATTCTAGTCATTTCCCTGCCATGTTCCTGATCAAATAGCTATTCCAAGAAAAGGTATACCTCATTCTGATTTTCCTTAACAGATTGTTCAACTGTGAATTTTATGGCTATTAGTTCTGCAGAATGTGCTGATTCTCCAGAGCCTGATTCTGTCAGGGTTAAACTGTCATTAGTCCTCAAGCCCACAGCCTGCCAGTGTACTTTGGATGATGTCATGAAGGTTAATCTATCTGTAAACCATGTGTTGTTGAGTGCTGTGGACCAGGGTGGTCCCCACTGCTCAACTCCTAAGGCTTGAATAAGCTCAACCCTCTGAAACTCTAGCAACTCCACTATTGGCATTGCTGAGATTTTCTCAGTTAATGCAGGGATTTGACCACCCATCCATATGTCCTGCTTGGAAATACACCATTTCCTTGTTAGGACTTCATAGTCAGGGGTGGTTTCCCTTGGTTTGTCAGGGGTCTGTCTTACCCAGTCCAGGACAGGCTGTTGGAGTTTAAGTATAAATGATTTATTTTCTGTTAGTGGCTCTGTATTTTATAGGGCAAACATTTCAAGGCTATCTATTCTTAGACCACAGAAAATTCCTAGTCCAGAACTCAATCAGGTAAATTTTGGGGTTCTTTGGTGTTTTAGTCCACAGTGACCATGTTGCAAATCCTTGTAAATATAGACACTTGAGTGTTTATTTGGAGCTCCTATTAGCTAATGTGTCAAAAGTTCTGATAGCATTTTTCAAATAAGTAAAGGCTGCTTGAGCCTCTTCCATCTAAATTCCCTACTTTTCCTAGTTATTTCATAGGTGGGTTTTAATATTATACCCAAATGTGGTTTATGCTGTTTCCAGTGTTCAAGCTGTCCTCTCAGCTTCTGAGCTTATTTTGTGGTAGGAGTTGGTATGCAGTCTATCTTGTTTATGACTGGCTCTGGTATCTTCCTACCATCAGAGGACCAAGTTATGCCCAGAAATGTTACTGTAGTTTAGGGTCTTTGGATCTTCCCTGGGTTGATCATCCATCCTCTGAGTGTAAGGAATTCAATTAACTCTGACCTGTATTTCAAATTTGGCATAGAGTGTGGTATGTCCCACAGCACCAACTAATCTTATTACTACTTTGGGTCAGGTTGATGACTCTACCAATTTTTTTTTGGCAAATTATGCTCATAGACTGAAATTGTCTTTGCCAATAGTTTATTTAACACTGGTTCACTGTGGGAATTCTAACGTATAATAATAATATTTCTCAAGCCAATAGCATACAAAATAATGTCTCTTAATAAGCCAATAAAGAAATAACATATCCCAATTTCCCCTTTCCTCTACTTCTCTTCCATTGAAATGGCTGTTTTTCCTCTCCGCCCATTTATATAATAAATCATTTTCAGGTACTCATCTCCATCCCATTCTCAAACATTCATAAAATACGCTTTCCTAACTTGTAGAGAACATGATCTTCCTCTTATATCCACCATTCCTTCTGAGCTTATTATGTAGTTTGTAATCTGTCATGAACAAATTGAGAATCAAGGCTGTCATAGCAAGAACCAAAGTCATGGGAAAGGGAGTGAAAATAGCATAGCTTGGTTGAAACGGCTTTCACCGCGCCTTTTGTGTTAGTAGCAACAGTATTATAAGAGGCTTTTTTACTACATTGTCTTTCCTATCCTAACCCCAATTCAAACAATGGTTTCAGAGCATCTCAGTTAGACATAAATGTTAGACATAAATCTATAGCCTTCCATACCAGAAGGGTTTAAGTAGATACATTAACTTTTTCTCTACCCACTTTCTAGTCTACATGAATTAGGATAATATATTTAATTATTTTCTTTTGATAACAAAAGAATATAATGCCTACTAATGCTGTTTGTAAGTTTTAAGAATGTCAGAACTCCTCAATAAAAAAAAGGTAATTATAAATACAATATATCATATTCAGTTCATCCACCATTTGATAGCACGTGTTAGGCTCCAAAGAATTCAGAAAGAAGAGGACAAGATCGTTGATCTCAAGGAGCTTAGTCTCAAAGGGGAACTAGAAATGTAAACACATGAATATTAAAGGGATTGATTTACTTAAGAATAGGAGTATGTATGAAATATAACCATTGTACAGAAAAGTGCCTAATTCTCATAGGAAGTTAAAGGAAGTGCTTCATAGAAATAAATTCTCCTGTGCAGTTTTGAAAGATAAATTGGAACATTTCTCAGAAAAGGAGTAGAAAGGGAAGTAAAGGAAATATCAGGCAGAGAGAACATATACAAACTCATGAAGACTTTACTCAATTAAAATCAATAACTTTTCATTAAAGAGCATTTTGAGATGAGATTACATATATACCAAAACAGGAAAATATCATAATCCTGATATAAAGTCTCATTTCATCAGATTGCTTAATTTGTTTGCACATTGATATTATGGAGCCTATTTGAAAAATTATTTACATAGAGGCATTATAATTCGCCAGCAGAAGAAAAGCACTAGGGATGTGAATGATGTACTTTCCTTGTAGTTTCATCCAAGTCTTCATTAAGGAAGAGCTTACATCCCTCTAATTGGATCTTTTCTTTTAGAAGTATCCAATTAAATGTTTATTTGCAGTTCATAAAGCATCATAATCTTATTTGCTTGAAAATCCTGTTTGACATGTCCTTCTGTTTAGGCTTAGTATTAAATTAGGTGCCAATAGATTAAATAATGAGGTTGTGAAATGTTAATACAGAGATTAGTTCAATTTTCTACCCATTTCCACTAATGTGAAAAGCATCTAATACATTTGCATAAATCTTGAATTATAAATGTGATAATAAACACATAGAATTGAAGATTTCATTAGTTTACATCTATTGGGCAAGGGACAATATAGAGAAAAGAAGGATGCTGTACTGGCAAAACCCTTTATATTATCTTTATCATTTAGATTTTCATTGACTTTCAAAACAATAATTTTTAAAAACTAGGTAGTCCTTTATTTTTCCATTTGTTTAACAATTTTCAGATTTTTGCTTCTATTATTTTTTTCTGTATTTCATTCTTACCTCCAACCCCCTTTTTTCCTGTCACACTTATTTTTCTGTTAAACCAGTTAGACTGTTTAGCTTTTAAAATTTATTCTCCATT
The DNA here is from genome assembly GCF_005190385.1 of Monodon monoceros. Classification (NCBI taxonomy): domain Eukaryota; kingdom Metazoa; phylum Chordata; class Mammalia; order Artiodactyla; family Monodontidae; genus Monodon; species Monodon monoceros. The sequence continues at coordinate 11,280,704 of NW_021703777.1, forward strand.
TTCTAATTGTAGTATCTGTGAAACTATGCTTAAAACTGGTCCTAAAGTTTTATCTTGAATAAGTAATATTTTATTTTATTTTATTTTTTTAAACATCTTTATTGAGTATAATTGCTTTACAGTGGTATGTTAGTTTCTGCTTTATAACAAAGTGAATCAGCTGTACATTTACATATATTCCCATATCTCCTCCCTCTTGCATTTCCCTCCCACCCTCCCTCTCCCACCCTCCCTCTCCCACCCTCCCTCTCCCACCCCTCTAGGTGGTCACAAAGCACTGAGCTGATCTCCCTGTGCTATGTGGCTGCTTACCACTAGCTATCTATTTTACATTTGGTAATATATATAAGTCCATGCCACTCTCTCACTTCGTCCCAGCTTACCCTTCCCCCCACCGTGTCCTCAAGTCCATTCTCTACATCTGCGTCTTTATTCCTGTCCTGCCCCTAGGTTCTTCATAACCTTTTTTTTTTAGATTCCATATATATGTGTTAGCATACGCTATTTGTTTTTCTCTTTCTGACTTCACTCTGTATGACAGACTCTAGGTCCATCCACCTCACTGCAAATAACTCAGTTTTGTTTCTTTTTATGGCTGAGTAATATTCCATTGTATATATGTGCCACATCTTCTTTATCCATTCATCTGTCGATGGACACTTAGGTTGCTTCCATATCCTTGCTATTGTAAATAGAGGCGCAATGAACATTGTGGTACATGACTCTTTTTGAATTATGGTTTTCTCAGGGTATATGCCCAGCAGTGGGATTGCTGTGTCATATGGTAGCTCCTTAAAAAATTGAATAAGTAATATTTTAGAAGGCTTTTAAGCATAGTATGCCTCAGAAATGTGTGCTATGGAATGATCATATTAAAATTTCATTAATGATGTGAAATGCAAACTTACCTGTACAGTATATGAAAACTTAAGCCAAGGAAAAGCTAAATTATCAATAATATACATATGAGATTGTCTTGAATCCAGGCTAAGTCAGCTATTATCCAAACTAAGAGGATAAGTTAGATCATCTACCCAACACAAATTGAAATACAATTATATGCAAGCATTGTACCAGGTAGTAGAGATACGAATAATATTGTTATTTAATATTTATTGAGTGCTTATTATATAATACCTTGTTAAGATTTTCATCATTGGCTAATATAATCATTCAATAATCACTCTGAATAAGTACTATAATTGTAGTTCGATTTTTTTGATAAGAAAATTAAAACTTGGAGAATTAAATAACTTTTCCAAAGTCACTTAGCTAGTAGAAAGTGGCAGAACTGGTGGCGATCATTTTGCAATATATACAAATATCAAATAATTATGTTGTGCACCTGAAACTAATATGATGTTATATGTCAATTATACCTCAATAAAAAAGAATAAAAAATCATAATACAAATCTATAAGCATTAAAATAGTGCAACCTTTTATTCATTTCTGAGAAAGATACAAATTTATTTCAGTAATTTCAAAGCAAGTCCTCAACCCCCTTTAAGAGAGACTATGTTTTGTGAAATATTTCTAAATACAAAGGATTGCTTGGAATTCTTAGAAAGGTTTGCCATATGACCTAACCATGGAATAAAGTCTATACTAAAACTGAAATGTGTTAGAAACAGTAAAAGGGACTTTATGCAAGAACTGACTGAAGTATTTCAGAATTACATCTATAATTTGAGTAATGTCCATGGGCACAGAACTACTAGTATCTCATAGGTGAGCAGAGTTTACATTTATTGTATGTTGGCTATATATAGCCATTATCTCTTTAACACCACAAAATAGAATGTAAGGTATGATTTTTCAAATTTTACAGATTTAAAAATAGTGGTCTGAAACAGACCAGTCTTAGAGATTACTTAATACAGTGATCTTAACGACTTCACAGGAAAACTGTTCAAATTTTGAGAAACATGTACTTTAACTTTGCTAATACTCTCTACGTACAGTGTTCCTGGGACATTTTAAAGTAGATTGTATAGTATGTTGTAGTTTTGGGTACTAATCCTGATGGTAAATGGTAAATCTAACAGTAAGGTCAAGCCCGTTCCAAGGAAGGAGATTGTATTTCCTGGAACATATGAGAACTTTGCCTCTTGTGTATGTAAGAGAATAATGTAAAGGTGAAAGGACATAGCAGAAAGACAATGAAATGGCATGTTAAGTGTGGGTTGTTTAATAATTACTATGTGGTTTTGATATGGGGTGAAGATTTTGTTGATCTACAGAGCATTCTGTTGGTGATCCTTCAGTCCCCTTAATCGCGCAGTCCTAAAAACTAGTAGTCCAAATTGTTCCATGACTCCAAACAAGGTTGAGGACCAATGATCTCCTGCAGCCCTTTTACTGTATAGGTGAGTAAGCTGAAGGCTTGAATCGTTCAGTGATTTAACCATAATCAGTGAGCCTGTCATTGCAAAACCAAAGCTAGAACCGAGAGCTCCTAATTCTTTTTCCCATTATGCTTTCTCCCATACCATGCAGCATTATCTGAAGATAGTTGTAAAATTTGTGTCTTTTTTAACTCTAACTAGTAAGAGTTTTATGATAGTGGTAAATGACCAAAGCAATCAAGCAAAATAATTTACACATGCATTTTTTAACAGCTTCATTATTGTATAAATGACATACAATAAATTACATAAGTCTAAATTGAACAATTTGATACATTTTGACATATATATAACCATAACCACAATCAAGATGATAATCATACCTCCAAAATTCTCTTTTGCCTCTTTGTATTCCTCCCTCCTGTATTTCCTGTTTGCAACTTTATCCCCA